>NC_079199.1:16339743-16428133 GCF_029499605.1 Hyla sarda
TGTGTACACATATATGTATATATATTAGGGCTGTAAGTAATGTTTTTATTGTTGATTAATCAATTAGTTGTTTCAGCCCTAGCTGTTACCCTCGGTTAACCCTTTAAGGGGCTACCCCCCCTCTCTTATGCCCCAGTTAACTCTTCGTGTTGCAGTCCCCACATCCTACTGTTAGCCTTATATATATATATATATATATATATATATATATATATATATATATATATATATATATATATATATATATATAATGCGCTAACAAAAGAAAACGTCCGGCACTCAGGGAGTTGCAGGTAAAACTTGTAGATGGCTTTATTCAAACGCTGTAGGCAGGACAAAACTGACGCGTTTCGCACGCTCAGGTGCTTAGTTGTAGGTAGTTCTACGACTAAGCACCTGAGCGTGCGAAACGCGTCAGATTTTGTCCTGCCTACAGCGTTTGAATAAAGCCATCTACAAGTTTTACCTGCAACTCCCTGAGTGCCGGACGTTTTCTTTAGTGGTTTCTACTGAGCCGGGAGCGGTATCGGTGTCCGTAGCACGAGGACGTGCAGTAGACGTAGGAGTGGTGAGCGGCTCTACCTTGTGTGTGTGTGTGTGTGTGTGTGTGTGTGTGTGTGTGTGTGTATGTATATATATATATAAAAAGTTCGGGCAGCACTAAAAAAAAAAAAGTCCAGGTAGGTGCTTACTGTAGGTGGACTTGGTCCCAGAAGTCCCAGACGATACCAATAGCAGAAAACAGCAGCACACTGGTGACTTGGTGAAAAATGTGCGGCTTTATTCACCAAACAATGGCGACGTTTCGGCTTCGAGAGGCAGCCGAAACGTCGCCATTGTTTGGTGAATAAAGCCGCACATTTTTCACCAAGTCACCAGTGTGCTGCTGTTTTCTGCTATATATTAATATTTGTTTCAGTTAGATAAATCTGATTAATAAAGCAGGCTAAGGCTATGTTCACACAGTGTAAAATTTGGCAGCATATTTTTTTCTGCGTTCATTTTCAGTAAAATAGTATTTTTATTTTTATTTTTTTGCGGCATGTGGCACAAAAAATAAATGGCCAATTTTTACGCAGTGTGAACATAGCCTGAGATTGGAAATAATATGGTGAGACTACTGACAAGCTGCTTTTTTTTTTTTTTTTTTTCTTTTAACCCTCCCCTTTTCTGTCAACACAGCGCCAATCTAATCATTTGAGGCAGACTGGTTGCCAGGCAGTGTATCCACCGAAGAGTGTTTTTATTTTTATAAAAAGAAGAAATTTCTTGAAAAATCAGATTACTATTGCAGGCTGAGCAAATGCTATAGCAAGACTAGTGCCAAACTGCTTTCTTTCTTTTTTCTTTTTATATTTTTTGCTTTTGTCTGTCAGTGCCAAGCCATTCATTTTGAGGCAGACTGGTTGCTAGGCAGTGTGCCCTTAGCAACCAGGGTCTTTTCTGAATGCAAGTCTTTAAAGGGGTACTCCGGTGAAAACCTTTTTTCTTTTAAATCAACTGGTGCCAGAAAGTTAAACATATTTGTAAATTACTTCTATTAAAAGAATCTTAACCCTTCCAGTACGTATTAGCTGCTGAATGCTACAGAGGAAATTCCTTTCTTTTTGGAACACTGATGACATCACGAGCACAGTGCTCTCTGCTGACATCTCTGTCCATTTTAGCAACCGTGCATAGCAGATGTATGCTAAGGGCAGCATGGTGGCTCAGTGGTTAGCCTTGGGTTCAAATCCCACTAAGGACAACAATAAATAAAGACTTATTATTATAATTATGTCAGCAGAGAGCCCTGTGCTCGTGATGTCATCAGAGAGCATTCCAAAAAGAAAATAATTTCCTCTGTAGTATTCAGCAGCTAATATGTACAGGAAGGATTAAGATTTTTTTTAATAGAAGTAATGTAAAAATCTGTTTAACTTTCCGGAGCCAGTTGATTTAAAAGAAAAAAGGTTTTCACCGGAGTACCCCTTTAATGCAACTAATCTATCTCTGATTAACATGGAATTGCCCGTTAATTTATGGCAAGGAAAGGGGGGAGGAGGCTTTACAGGACTAGACCACATCTTTCTCTTGATAGGGCTTTAATGGTATTTTTTTTTTTTTTTCCATCGCACAATCGTGGCGTGACACAACTAACATTTTAATCTTGCACCTTTTTAATATTAACACAGGTTTCTTTACAATTCTTCCCGACAATGTTTCCCATCCTGCGTCTCTCTAGCAGTTGCAGAACTACTACACCCAGCATGCCCTGTCAGGCGTTGAACCTTTTGCAACAGCTAGAGCTGTGCTTTCCAAACAGTGTGCCTCCAGCTGTTGCAAAACTCCAACTCCCAGCATGCCCGGACAGCCTTTGGCTGTCCGGGCATGCTGGGAGTTGGAGTTTTGCAACAGCTGGAGGCACACTGTTTGGAAAACACTGACTTTTAGAACATGGTGTGTAATACCAGAAATGCTGCTCACTTTTTACAGATAAGGCCTTGTTCACTTTGCCGTCGGACTCCGCTATTCGGAGTTCCGTCGGCAATCCGGACAGAAGAACGGGAGTTTAGTAGAGAAAAAGAAAATTCTTTATTTTTTTATTTTTTATTTTATTATTATTTTTTTTTCTCCACTAAATTCCTGTAACATAACTGGATCACTGACGGACCCCATGCAAGTGAAATGGGGTCCGTCGAGACCCGATAGTAACCGTTTGCATCCGACCCATTTTAGGGTAAAAAAGAAAATAATGAAGAAAAAAAAAAAAGCCGAAAACCCTTAATCGATGTGAACGGCAATGTGATCGAGGCCTAACCTCGTTTGTTCTCTGGATTCAGCCATTTCGTGGCTTACTGTAGCGTTCTTTGCTAGTATGTAAATGTATATGTATAAATCTTCTTTGACCCCCCCCCCCCTTCGACAATTTTATTCTTAGCGTTTCGTCTAGTCGCTTAACCCTTTGGAGGGCAATGTAAATCGGCTTTTGCTCTGTGCGAGGCTTTAATATTGACAGCTCTTTTTTTATGATGTTAATCCTTTTTTCCTGTCCTTTCGTTCTATACGTGACAAGTAAAGGTCGAATGTAATCTCTAAATCGGACGCTATTTTTAGGGGTGGGGGGGGGGGGGGTCTTTGTGTTAGAGTAGACATTTTTAGAAAATTAGGATTATACGTCAGAGCGAAGGTGGGTCATCGAAGACATGCTGGACAACCCAGCACTGGGATATGTTGAGATACAGCACTAACTCAACATTGTGGCCCATTTGCACTCGGGATCAGTATGGGTCCACAGAGGCCGGTCCCCCCCCCCTACTAATTATAGGTGCTGGCATAGCTAGGGCGGCGAGCTATACTATGGTTAGGTTAAGATTTTCACTTCCATAGGCTCGATGGTTATGCTAAGATATGTCATGTATACAGCTACCATTGGTCATGTTGAGTTCGGTTAAAGGGGTACTCCCGTGGAAAACTTTATTTTTTATTTTTATTAAATCAACTGGTGCCAGAAAGTTAAACAGATTTGTAAATCACTTCTATAAAAAAAAAATCTTAATCCTTCCAGTACTTTTTAGGGGCTGTATACTAAAGAGAAATCCAAAAAAGAAATGCATTTCCTCTGATGTCATGACCACAGTGCTCTCTGCTGTCCACTTTAGGAACTGTCCAGAGCAGGAGAAAATCCCCATAGCAAACATATATGCCGCTCTGGACAGTTCCTAAAATGGACAGAGATGTCAGCAGAGAGCACTGTGGTCATGACATCAGAGGAAATGCATTTTTTGGGGGGGATTTCTCTTTAGTATACAGCCCCTAAAAAGTACTGGAAGGATTAAGATTTTTTAATAGAAGTGATTTACAAATCGATTTAACTTTCTGGCACCAGTTGATTTGAAAAAAAAAAAATAAATAGTTTTCCACAGGAGTACCCCTTTAAGTATACAGGTAGTCAGGCTAGATTGCTTCAGAGTAGTGCGAGTATTACTTTCTTCCAGAGTATACGGAGATTAGTATACTGAGATTTGAGTAATCATATGGCCACATGTGGTGGTCTTCAGTGGTCAGATGATTACGCAAAGATACTCACGGTACAGATATTAAATGTTCTGTGTATCTTTAATTACCCTACTGGTTTGATTTTTGCCCACTTTATAGGCACAATTCCAGCCGCTTACTGTATATATAAGGTAAGTCATAGTCATCGTGCTTGGTCAACCTCAGGTCACAATTTATGCTGCATTGTAGTATTGGGGTAGTTAGGCTCGAGGCTTTCTGATAGTTGCCCTGACCACAAGTATAGTATTCTAGTCTATATCACGTATCCACAGGATAAGGATTTAGGTCTCATATTAGGGGAATATGGTCTGAGTCTCCTATAGGAATGAATAAGCACTCGCTGCACCATTGTCTACTGTAGCGTTAGACAGCCGAGTGCAGTAGTTGGCTATATTCCGGGCTCCCATAGACAAAACAATGTGTTGGTGGTGGTACACACGTGCAACCACTGCTCTTTTTCAATGGGTGATTTTGGTACCCTGTTTGTAAGAGCAGGGGGTCTCATTGGTCAGACCTCCTTCACAAATCAGACAGCTATCCCCTATCTTGTGAAAGCGAGTAAGTGTTATAGGCTAGATTTCTCCTTTAAGCAATACACCATCATTTTACAAAACTTAGATACCTCTTTAAAGTTCTGTTCTACCGTAATATTTTTTTTTTCTAGCAAAGCTGGATGGCAACCAGTATGGGCTGTGTTCACCTTCAGGAGGCTGAGAAAGTTGGGTGACGAGCTGTCAAGGCAGACATATTGGTCATCGCTCAACCTTTTTTTGTCAGCTTTACGTAGTCTGATTTCTACAGAGGCTTATGTAAGTGTTTCCCAACCAGGGTGCCTCTAGATGTTGCAAATCTACCACTCCCAGCATGCCAAAGGCTAGTTTTTCAACAACTGGAGGCACACCGTTCTAGTATTACATGGATAACACTGATTGATTTCAATGAGCGATTTGTAATGCTTAGTGTCCCCTGTGGTGGCGCTGCAGGGAAACACATACTACTAATCTTGCCCTTAGATCTCAGCTGTTCGCTGGAGTTCCCAACGGGGGCCAACGGCTGTCAGGGCCTGCTGGGGGTTGTAGCTTTGCAACTGCTGAAGGCACCCCAGTCGGGAAACACTGGCTTATGTCATTGTAAATTGTGCCCTTTAAATGGGTACTCCAGTGGAAAACAGTTTTATTTATTTATTTATTTTTTTTAAATCAACTGGTGCTAGAAAGTTAGATTTGTAAATTACTTCTATATAAAAATGTTAACCCTTTCAGTACTTATCAGCTGCTGCATGCTCCACAGGAAGTTCTTTTTTCTTTCTGAATTTATTTTCGATCTGACCACAGTGCTCTCTGCTGACACCTCTGTCCATGTCAGGAACTGTTCAGAGTAGGAGCAAATCCCCATAGCAAACCTCTCCTGCTCTGGACAATTCCTGACATGGACAGAGGTGTCAGCAGAGAGCACTGTGGTCAGACAGAAAGGAAATGCAAAAAGAAAAGAACTTCCTGTGGAGTATAGAAAAGCTGATAAGTACTGGAAGGATTAAGATTTTAAAATAGAAGTAATTTACAAAACGGTTTAACTTTCTGGCACCAGTTAATTAAAATGTATTTATTTATTAATTAATTTTTTAACTGGAGTACCCCTTTAACGTGTCTCATCTGTAAATAATAGAAGGCATAATTTACTGCCGCTAGGAGGTGAAGGATCGCTGATTATTTCAGGTCACCTCCGGACGGGATTTAGGACTATACAAGCGAATGTGCAGTTACCATAACAACCCTTACGGGGATTTAATATCGATCTAACGGGGCATAATAATCAAACCCGATTGTCTACTGCAGGTAAGTCTACACGTGCACTTCTGCGGCGAAACGTCCTAGGAAAAAAGCCCCCCGGAAACTGGTAACCGCGCCGCTCAGTGCCGCCCCACCATGACGAGGAGCAGAAGTCATGTGATGACCATGTCCATCGGGGCCACCAGCTCTTCATTTGCTCAGGAGCACACTCCACCTTTTACAGTATTAAGGCCTCTCCAAGAACCAGATTTCGTTCCGTCTGTTGGCCGCCGCCGGGTTCGTGTATCCCGCGATGATGAACGTATCCTGTAAGCAAAGGTCCGGAGACTCTATCATCTCGGCCAGCAAGGAGATTTCATGTATAATGGACTCTTCGTTGGTTACGCCAGTGAATGCTCTGTAATGAGAGAAAATAGCGTTTACCTATAGCGCCAAACCGCGAAGGAACAGTCTTAAAGGGGTATTCCAGGCAAAAAATTTTTTTATATATATCAACTGGTTCCAGAAAGTTAAACAGATTTTTTTAATTCCTTCTATTAAAAAATCTTAATCCTTTCAGTACTTATGAGCTTCTGAAGTTAAGGTTGTTCTTTTCTGTCTAAGTGCTCTCTGATGACACCTGTCTCGGGAAACGCCCAGTTTAGAAGCAAATCCCCATAGCAAACCTCTTCTAAACTGGGCGTTTCCCGAGACAGGTGTCATCAGAGAGCACTTAAACAGAAAAGAACAACCTTAACTTCAGAAGCTCATAAGTACTGAAAGGAGTAAGATTTTTTTAATAGAAGTCATTTACATATCTGTTTAACTTTCTGGAGCCAGTCGCTATATAAAAAAAAAAGTTTTTGCCTGGAATACCCCTTTAAGTCGGTTGTTGTTTCCCAAATAAAATCACATAAAAATGCATTGCGCCAGTGATACCAGTAGCTGACAGGCATGTGCCCTGTGTGCCAGTGATGCCAATGCTTCTCTTCAGTAAGGTATTTAGATAAAGGGTTAGGGCAACAAACGTAATCTGCGGAAAACCTAGTTATGACTGCACTGAGCTGCAGAATTGATGACCTATCCTGTATCATTTGGGCAGTGTTTCCCAACCAGGTTGCCTCCAGCTGTTGCAAAACTACAATTCCCAGTATGCCCGGGCAGCCAAAGGCTGTAATTTTGCAACAGCTAAAGGCACTCTGGTTGGGAAACACTGGCATTGACTATTGCTGTTGCTGATGATCACCCGATTGAAGAAGCTGTAATACCAGGTATGACCACTATGAGGAGTATAGAGCAGATCCTAGTAAACAGCAATGAGTCTGAGCTGCAGTGAGCTGTAATAACAGGTATGGCCACTATGAGAAGTATAGAGCAGATCCTAGTAAACAACAAAGTAAATGTAGAATCTTCAATCGGGTGATCAGCAGCAATAGTCAATCCCAATCAGTGTTTCCCAACAAGGGTGTTGCCAGCTGTTGCAAAACTACAACTCCCAGCATGCCCGGACAGCCAAAGGCTTTCCGGGCATGCTGGAAGTTGTAGTTTTGCAACAGCTGGAGGCACCCTGGTTGGGAAACACTGATTGGGATTGACTATCACCATTGCTGCTGATCACCTGATTGAAGATTCTACATTTACTTTGTTGTTTACTAGGATCTGCTCTATACTTCTCATAGTGGCCATACCTGGTATTACAGCTCACTGCAGCTCAGAATCATTCAAATGAATCACTGATCTGCAATACCAGGTACAGCCACAACCAAAAGTATGGCATTTTGCTTAAAGGGGTTCTCCGCTGGAAAACATTTTTTATTAAATCAACTGGTGCCAGAAAGTTACAGATTTGTAAATTACGTCTATAAAAAAAAATCTTAATCCTTCCAGTATTTATCAGCTGCCGTATGATAGACACGAAGTTGTTTTCTTTCTGAATTTCCTTTCTGTCTGACCACAGTGCTCTCTGCTGACACCTCTGTCCATTTTAGGAACTGTCCATAGTAGGAGCAAATCCCCATAGAAAACCTCTCCTGCTCTGGATAGTTCCTAAAATGGACAGAGGTGTCAGCAGAGAGCACTGTGTTCGGGCTGAAAGGAAATTCAAAAAGAACGAACTTCCTGTTGATCATAACAGCAGCTTATAAATACTGGAAGGATTAAGATTTTTTAATAGAAGCAATTTACAAATCGGTTTAACTTTCTGGCACAAGTTGATTTATAAAATAATGTTTTCCAGAGGAGTACCCATTTAATAGACTAGGAAGGTTTTCTTTCTTTCTTTTTTTAATTTTATTTATTTATTTTTTTAGGTCAGCTGATTAGCAGTAGTGTGGAGGATCAGTCCTCCTCCAGTTGGATATGGATGGCCTATCCTGTATCAGAATTTTTCCAAACCAGGGTGCTCCCACCCAAGGGTGTCCGGGCATGCTGGAAGTTGTAGATTTGAAACAGCTGGAGGCACCCTGGTTGGGAAATGTTGCATATGGGGATTGACTATCACCATTGCTGCTGATCAGTTGATTACTAGAAGCTGCTCTTTACTTCTCATAGAAGCCATACCTGGTATTACAGCAATCTGCAATACCAGATACAGCCACAAACGAAAGTATGGCGCTGTGCTTGATATACTTTCAAGGGTTAGTCAGTCAGCTGATCGACAGTAGTGTCTCGGATCAGTCCTCCTTTAGGGTCAGTTCACACGTGCGTATTTTTGCTGCGGATTTGCTGCTGCAGATTATGCTGTCCTTTGACTTCAATGGGCAGCAAAATCTGCTAATGTAAATCTGCAGCAGAAAATACGCACATGTGAACTGACCCTAAGTCTGATTTGGATGGTCTATCCTAAAGATAAGCCATTAGTGTCGCCCCTTTTCTATCTCCTTCTGTTATTTATGTACTACTTTGGCTTAAAGATATATGTAAGCCTTTCCTTTATTTATTAGCTAAAGAATTGATCACATAGTGCCCCCTGTTGGGAACTCCACCACAGGGGACACTAAGCATTACGAATCGCTCATTTCAATCAATGGGTTATCCATGTAATACTAGAACTGTGTGCCTTCAGCTGTTGAAAAACTAGACTTTGGCTGTCCAGGCATGCTGGGAGTTGTAGTTTTGCAACAGCTGGGGACACACTGGTTGGTGAAAAAACACTGTACTAGACAAAACAGGTCCCCCAGAGTCTGCAACTCTTTTACTAGTTGCTTTGCACTCTGACCAAGATATGAGGATCTTAAAGGTGTACTCCCATGGAAAACTTATTATTATAATTTTTTTTTTAATCAACTGGTGCCTGAAAGTTAAACAGATTTGTAAATCACTTCTATAAAAAAATCTTAATCCTTCCAGTACTTTTTAGGGGCTGTATACTAAAGAGAAATCTAAAAAAGAAATGCCTTTCCTCTGATGTCATGACCACAGTGCTCCCTGCTGACCTCTGCTGTCCATTTTAGGAACTATTTTCTCCTGCTCTGGACAGTTCCTAAAATGGACAGCAGAGGTCAGCAGAGAGCACTGTGGTCATGACATCAGAGGAAAGGCATTTCTTTTTTAGATTTCTCTTTAGTATACAGTCCCTAAAAAGTACTGGAAGGATTAAGATTTTTTTTTTTTTTTTTTAAAGAAGTGATTTACTGTTTAACTTTCTGGCACCAGTTGATAAAAAAAAAAAAAAGTTTCCATGGGAGTACCCCTTTAAAGGAGATCTGCAGTGTATATAACTTATCCTCTATCCACAGGACAGGGGATAAGTGTTTGAACGCCCCCCTCCCCCAATCTCCTGTACGTGGCCCCAGCTCTGCCGTGGCTCTCCCGTGCAGGAGGGGTGTCAGCCGCAGCATGATGCCGACATACCCCCTCCATGTATGTCTATGGGAGAGGCGGGGATGCAGCGTTCGTGCCGCCACTCCTCTCCCATAGAGCTGTATGGAGGGGGCGTGTCGTCGGCTACAGGGAGGTTGACGACACGCGCATTAGGAGTGTAGAGCAGCGGCAATGCTGGGTCCCGTACATAAGATCGCAAGGGGTCCCAGAGGTCGGACCCCCGCGATCAGACACATATCCCCTATACTGCGAATTATCTAAGACTGCAGTACTCCTTTAAAAAATAAATAAAAAATAAAAAAATTATAAAAAAAGAAAAAAAATATAAGAAATAAAAAATAAATTAATAGGTAAACAAATATTTTTTTTTTTATATAAATATATCATTTATTATAAATAAATTTGGGTTTCTATACTTAAGTAACCTTATCCGTACAATAAAATAATCTGTGATAAAAACACTCTACAGCAGTGGTCTTCAACCTGCGGACCTCCAGATGTCGCAAAACTACAACTCCCAGCATGCCCGGACAGCCGTTGGCTGTCCGGGCATGCTGGGGGTTGTAGTTTTGCAACATCTGGAGGTCCGCAGGTTGAAGACCACTGCTCTACAGGATATCCCAGAGATTTTTCTTGTATTTTAGAGAGAAAAACACTCCTACATTTGTAGATTATCTCTTGGCAGAATGCCGAAAATATGGATTCTGTGTCGAGCACAAGACAGTCAGCTGACGGTCTTGTTTTTCTGCCCACTCTCTGATATGGTTATCCAGATTTCCTTTACAAGCCTTTTTATTCCAAATTTTTTCCCGAGTTTCTAAAAGTATTAAATTCAGTTCCCTGGAGTACCTCTTTTTATCAGACACCTAAAGGGGTACTCCGGTGGAAAAATTAAATGTTTTCCAATCAACTGGTGCCGGAAAGTTAAACAGATATGTAAATTACTTCCATTTAAAATCTTAATCCTTCCAGTACTTATCAGCAGCTGTATGCTACACAGAAAGTTGTGTAGTTCTTTCCAGTCTGACCACAGTGCTCTCTGCTGACACCTCTGTCCCTGTCAGGAACTGTCCAGAGCAGGAGAGGTTTGCTATGGGGAATTTGCTTTTGCTCTGGACAGTTCCTGACATGGACAGAGGTGGCAGCAGAGAGCACTGTGGTCAAACTGGAAAGATCTACACAACTTCCTCTGGAGCATAGAGCAGCTGATAAGTACTGGAAGGATTAAGATTTTTAAAGAAAAGTAATTTACAAATCTGTATAACTTTCTGGCACCAGTTGATTTAAAAAAATAAAAAAAAAAAAAATAAATAAAATAAATAAATATATATATATATATATATATATATATATATATATATATATATATATATAATTTATATTTTATTTATTTATTTTTTGCTCCAGAGTACCCCTTTTTAAAAATGCTTTTTTTTATTTATTTTTGATTTTCCTTTTTTTTTTCCTTTTTGCTACATTCCATATTCTAAGTCATAATAGGTAAACCAGTGCACTTACTCTGCTCTGGGCTTGCGGAGCCACTTGTGCCGCTTAAAGGAAATGAAAGAGACGCAATAAATGAAATAAATTAAGTTGAGGTTGAAAGTAATTTATTTGGAAGAATAGAACTGGGTCATTTCTGTATTGCTTTTTGTCAGATGAGTGGGCTGTCTATTAAATGTATTATTTTTTATTTTCCGAGAGCGGTTAGTAGTCATTTAACAACGTCCGCACATCATGATTAAACTCGTAAGGGGATAACTAGATGTCCCCTTCATGCGTTTTATTATATATATATATATATATATATATATATATATATATATATATATATATATATATATATATATATATAATTCTTGTAGCCAAGGGTGTTTTTTTTGTTCATCATTATAGACTCTTTAATACGAGTCCTTCGTGTCGGGGTCACTCAGACCCTTGTCTTATAGAAACCCATTTAATTATCTGAAAGCGTTCCTCTCGAGAGATGGGAGAAGTGGACTGTCGGGGAGAAACCTGCTAATCACATCAGCCTTGTTCTGGTAAGACCGCGCCACATGGGACGGCCACATGCCGGCCACAAGGGTTATAGACTATTAGGGCTTATTCTTCTTCCTAAATAACCTGTTCAGAATAAGAAATATAAGACGACTTTGTGGCCATCGGGGCCTTTTGAGCTGCGCTCTCGAGAAGGGATTAAACTCTCTCCACTTGTTAAAGCCACAAATGCTCAGCTTGAGAATCTTTTTTTTATTTTTATTTAATTTATTTCTTATTTTTTTTGTGTGTGCAGCTTAAATCCTTTCTTTACGTACATATAAAGTGCTTTAAAGTTAATCGCTGTAAAGAACATTTTCAGATCTAAATAGGAGAGTTCGATGGCCATAAAAGGAAAGGCGCCCCCCGCTGTAAGTTGTGTGGATAACAGTGGCACATGTATGGTGCTCGGCGCCACCTCCTGTTTAAAGGGGTAGTCCGGTGCCCATGCGTTCTGATCATTTTGTTCAGAACGCTGATCATTTTTGTTCAGACGTCACAACACCCCCCCTCCATTCATGTCTATGGGAGGGGGCGTGTCGTTTGACACGCCCCCTCCCATAGACATGAATGGAGGAGGTGTGGCCATGGAAGCACGGCCACTGCCGCAGGAACCCGGCATTTGTTTAGAACGCTGGGTGCTGCGGGAGACACCATTAGCTGGACCCCCCCCCCCCCCACCCGCGATCAGACATCTTATCCCCTATCCTTTTGGATAGAGGATAAGATGTCTAGCAGCGGAGTACCCCTTTAATAGGGACTTTAAAATGCCAAGTGCTCATTTGCAATAAGTTTAAGTGCCTCATCCCATATGGATATTTAATGTTTTTCACAATTTTTTATGAAGTATATTAGAAAGGTTAATGTTTTGCCAAGATGTGTAACATAAATACATGGTGCCCATTTAAAGGGGTATTCCAGCCTTTAAAAACATGGTTATATCCAGCACTCCCATAGATAATGCATGGAGTGCATGCCGACCCATCACTTAATGTAGTGGGGGGCCCCATTCTGGAGATCACAGGGGGGTACAAGAGCTCAGACCCGCAATGACCAGGCGCTTGTCCCCTATACTGTATATATGTTTTTATGGGGGTACTCCGGTGGAAAACAACTTTTTTCATAACTTTTCTATTTAAAAATCTTAATCCTTCCAGTACTTATCAGCTGCTGTATGCGCCACAGGAATTTGTGTAGTTCTTTCCATTCTGTCCACAGTGCTCTCTACTGACACCCCTGTCTGTGTCAGGAACTGTCCAGAGCAGGAGTAAATCCCCATAGCAAAACTCTCCTTCACCTGACAGTTCCTAACACAGACAGAGGTGTCAGCAGAGAGCACTGTGGTCAGACTGGAAAGGACTACACAACTTCCTCTGGAGCATACAGCAGGGTTAAGATTCCTAAATAGAAATTATTTACAAATCTGCATACCTGTCTGGCACTAGTCGATTTGAAACCATTAATATTCTACCGGAGTACCCCTTTAACTACCATGTGTCACAAGTGCTCAATAGATATCAGTATAATACTAATATTCGGTCCCAATGACTCTATGGATATTCAGTAAGAAATGTCTTCACTGATTTCAGTCATAGGATCTGCGCCGCCCCGGAAACGGGTTAATTTTGCATGGAATTTGCACTGGAATTTAACCCATGCAGTTCAAAATCCCATTGACAATGGGTTTTTACCATGCAGAATTCCACCGAAAGAATGAACATTTTGGAATCCGCATTGGAAGTTCCATTTCTGAGCAGCAAAATCCTATGAAGATCAATAGTATTCTGCTGGGAATAATAGAATGCATGGGCCTTAAAGGGGTACTTTGGTGGAAAATCTTTTTAATTTTTTTATTTATTTATTTATTTATTTATTTATTTATTTATTATTATTATTATTATTATTATTATTATTATTATTTATTTTTTTTTTTTTTATCAACTGGTGCCAGAAAGTTAAACAGATTTGTAAATTACTTCTGTTTAAATAAAATGTTAATCCTTCCAGTACTTATTAGCTGCTGAATACTACAGAGGAAAAATGTTTTTCTTTTTGGAACACTGTGCTCTCTGCTGACATCATGACCACAGTGCTCTCTGCTGACATCTCTGTCCATGTTAAAAACTGTCCAGAGTAGGAGAAAAATCCCCATAGAAAACATATGCTGCTCTGGACAGTTCCTAAAATGGACAGAGATGTCAGCAGAGAGCACTGTACTCGTGATGTCAGCAGAGAGGACTGCTTTCCAAAAAGAAAAGAATTTCCTCTGTAGTATTCAGCAGCTAATAAGTACTGGAAGGATTAAGATTTTTTTTAATTGAAGTAATTTACAAATCTCTTGCACTTTCTGGCACCAGTTGATAAAAAAAAATGGAGAAAAAAGAATTTCCCCTGGAGTGCCCCTTTAATAGTCCGACCACCTTATAGTAAAAGCTAAACTAGAGACCCTACCTAGAGAAGACCACGGTAGCCGGCCACTCCTCAACGATGATCTCTGTGTCTGTCGGTTGGGGTGGATCATCCTGAAGATGGTTTGGGATGTAATAGGCCACCGTCACGGAGCGTGTGAGTCCGGTCCTGGCTTCGTCGGTGTGCACTGTTGTCAGGATCGGGATGGTCATGCCCAGGTATGTGCCTAGGAACAGAAAAGAAATCCAATAAGGTCATCATAGAGCAGTGGTCTCAAAGTGTGGCCCTCCAGATGTTGCTAAACTTCAACTCCCAGCATGCCCGGACAGCCGTTGGCTGTCCGGGCATGCTCGGAGTTGAAGTTTTGCAACATCTGAAGGGCCACACTTTGAGACCACTGGGATCCTGGCCATACATTTTAAATTGTAACAGATACATTATTACAGCAGTTTTTTTTTTTTTTTTTTTTTTTTTTTTAAATAACTGATCTGTGCAAAAAATTTGAATAAATTGGACATCATGTGATCTACGGAATGTGAATTTTTTTATTCAGTTATATATATTTTTTAAAACATGATATTGGAAGAGCACTTTTTTAAAATTTAAAATAAATTTAAATTGAAACCGAATAACATTTAATTCTGAAAAAATGTTTAGTTTTTTTCTTTTTTTTTTTTTGCATTGAACGTCTGGTCTATCGTGTATTGGTCCATTCTTTCTGTGGACACAAAAAAACTAATTTCCGTGCAGGAAGCGTCTAGCCCTGTGCACAGTGCAGCAGAATCCCGTCGACTTTAATGGGACTCTGCTGCAGCAGAATTTCCCTGCGGACGTTCCAAGCAGAATTCTGCACTGACATTACGAGGCGTGAACATAGCCTTAGGGTAGGGTCACATGTAATGGATCTGCAGCGTTTTCCACCGCTACAGCAGCCACATGGGTAGTCGCCGTGCACAGTGTACTTGCAGTGTACTCCCGCCATGTCTGTGTACACTGCGCATGCGCGCGTTGACTCGCTCGTCCCTGTTTGACTGCTGGTAGCGGTGGATTGCTGTAAAAACAACCTTCTTTAACCCCTTAAGGACCAAGCCCATTTTGACCTTAAGGACCAGGCCAATTTTATTTTAGCGTTTTTAGTTTTTTCCTCCTCACCTTATAAAATCCATAATTCTTTTATATTTCCATCTACAGACCCATATAAGGGCTTTTTTTTTGCGTGACCATTTTCCCCAAAAATGTATGGCAAACCCAAAGTATTATTTTTTTAGGGAGGAAATTGTAATGAAAACCACAATTTTGCATACTTTGGAGGGTTTCGTTTTCACACTGTACACTTTACGGTAAAAATGATGTGTTCTTTATTCTGTGGGTCAATATGATTAAAATTATACTCATGGCTAGATTCTTTATTTTTGTGCCGCTTAAAAAAAATCTCAAACTTTTTGTACAAAATCAGTACTATAAAATCTCCCTATTTTGACCACCTATAACTTTTTTTCATTTTTCCGTACATAGGTAGGAGGGCTCCTTTTTTGCGCTGTCATCTGTACTTTTTATTGATACCACATTTGCATATATAAAACTTTTTAGATCACTTTTTATTAAAAAAATTTGAATAAAATGTGGAAAAAACGTTTTTTTTAATTTTAAGTTTAGGCCGTTCATTGTACAGGATCATTAACATTTTATTTCGGACATTTATGCACGCAGCAATACCAAATATGTTTATAAAAAAAATAATATTTTACGCTTTTTGGGGGTAAAATGAGAAAAAGGGACAATTAATCCTTTTTATTGGGGCAGAGGGATTTTTTTTTTCTTTTACACTTTTTATGTCCCCATAGGGGACTATTTATAGCAATCACTTAATTACTAATACTGTTCAGTGCTATGCATAGGGCATAGCACCGATCAGTATTATCGGCTATCTTCTGCTCTGGTCTGCTTGATCTCAGACCAGATCAGAAGACCCCTGGAGACTGCCTGGGGCAGGGGAGGACACCTCCGGCCGCCATTACAGATGATCTGATCCCCGCGGCAGCGCTGCAGCCAATCCGATCATCCATTTTAACATGCGCATTGCTGCAGATGCCGTGATCTGTATTGATCATGGCATCTGAGGTGTTAATAGCGGACATCCGCGCGATCAGGACTGCCGGGACCTGCAGTGTATGACGCGAGCACCACTCAGATGCTCGCGGTCATACACAGGACGTAAATGTACGTCCTGGTGGGCTAAGTACTGCCGTACCAGGACGTACATTTATGTCTGTGGTCGTTAAGGGGTTAAATATCACGGCACTGTAAAGTAACACTAGGGATGGCACTCATATTGGATGTACAAAGCTTTTTGTTCCCAGTTGTCTCCCCACAGCCTCATTATCAAGGTGTTATGTCATTCGTCTATAATCTTCATGTCTTACCTGAGGAGTTTTGTTCGCAGATGTATCTCATGAGCTTCATGAACCCCATACATATACTCTGCTCGTACCGCTCTTCACTCATCTTTATACAGGCCCATTTAGCTTTTCCATACTGTCTCTTCTCATACAACACTTCACCGCACTATGGGAAAGACATTGAATATTAAGTAATATGGTACCTATCTATGCATAGTATTGTTTTTTTTCCCAGTGTTCTTACCGGGGAGTTTAACTATTAGAACTGCACGATTTCCGAAAAATGTGCGATTTATGGAGGTAAATATTGCGATTGCCGTATAATAAACAGATGATGAAATCGCCCAATCTCCAGAATTTGACATTCCCCCATCTCATTTCTGTTCCCCCATGTCACATCCCCCCTCCCTCCAAAAAACCCAAAAACCTGATGCTTACCTAGCCACGGTCTCCCTTAGGTTTGCTGCAGATCCCATTCTCCTCCATGCAGGCCCGTGTGTTATGGGACTTACAGGACCTTTCTGCTCAGCCAATCACTGGCCTGACACATGACACCGCTACGGCCACTGATTGGCTAAACAGGAAAGGTCCTGGAACCAGCTGACCATACGTACTACACGTTGTTTTTCAGGCGCTGTTGTTTGTCAAACTAAAGACGTATGTGTAGTCCCTGTGTATGATCTCTCTATCGGATAGAACAGCTGGCCGGATAATTGTTTGTTCCGGACGTGCGCCATATAGATTCATCAGTAATGTAAATGCTGGAGTGTTTTTTGTTTTTTTGTTGCGTTATATTAATTAAGATTTATTATTTCAGAGAACAGTGAAAACCTTTACATTTCTGGCTTAGAGAACTCATTTTGAAGTGCCCATTTTAACATGTAAGGGCTCATTCACATATTGTGGTTAGGGTGCAGGTTTTTGCCTCAATTTCAAAAGCTGAATCATGAAAAACTTAATAGTGATTGATAGGGGGTCTCTGTGTGATTCTGTCCCTGTGTGTGTGTGTGTGTGTGTGTGTGTGTGATTCTGTCCCTGTGTGTGTGTGTGTGTGTGTGTGTGTGATTCTGTCCCTGTGTGTGATTCTGTCCCTGTGTGTGATTCTGTCCCTGTGTGTGTGTGTGTCTCTCTGTCCCTGTGTGTGTGTGTGTGTGTCTCTCTGTCCCTGTGTGTGTGTGTGTGTGTGTCTCTCTGTCCCTGTGTGTGTGTGTCTCTCTGTCCCTGTGTGTGTGTGTCTCTCTGTCCCTGTGTGTGTGTGTCTCTCTGTCCCTGTGTGTGTGTGTCTCTCTGTCCCTGTGTGTGTGTGTGTGTGTGTGTGTCTCTGTCCCTGTGTGTGTGTGTGTGTGTGTGTGTCTCTGTCCCTGTGTGTGTGTGTGTGTGTGTGTGATTCTGTCCCTGTGTGTGTGTGTGTGTGATTCTGTCCCTGTGTGTGTGTGTGTGTGATTCTGTCCCTGTGTGTGTGTGTGTGTGTGTGTGATTCTGTCCCTGTGTGTGTGTGTGTGTGTGATTCTGTCCCTGTGTGTGTGTGTGTGTGATTCTGTCCCTGTGTGTGTGTGTGTGTGATTCTGTCCCTGTGTGTGTGTGTGATTCTGTCCCTGTGTGTGTGTGTGATTCTGTCCCTGTGTGTGTGTGTGTGTGTGTGATTCTGTCCCTGTGTGTGTGTGTGTGTGATTCTGTCCCTGTGTGTGTGTGTGTGTGTGTGTGTGTGATTCTGTCCCTGTGTGTGTGTGTGATTCTGTCCCTGTGTGTGTGTGTGATTCTGTCCCTGTGTGTGTGTGTGTGTGTGTGTGATTCTGTCCCTGTGTGTGTGTGTGTGTGTGTGATTCTGTCCCTGTGTGTGATTCTGTCCCTGTGTGTGATTCTGTCCCTGTGTGTGTGTGTCTCTCTGTCCCTGTGTGTGTGTGTGTGTGTGTGTGTCTCTCTGTCCCTGTGTGTGTGTGTCTCTCTGTCCCTGTGTGTGTGTCTCTCTGTCCCTCCCTATGTGTGTGTGATGCCTAATTTCCCCTGTGGAGGCACCATAGGAGATTAACACTTGCCGTCACTTCAAAGTGTTACTGTTGTAATAAAAATAAAAAATAATTTTTTTTTACATGTAGTTTTTTTTCCCTCAGTGGGTGGCCTAAATGCAGAGACCCCCACCGATCGCAAGACTTGAAGGGAGGGAAGTGCTCAGTTGGACGCTTCCTCTCCCTGTTTAGCTCTCTGCTGCAGAATACAAGCTCCATAGACTTCCAGAATCTGCAGTAAGGAGATGGCAGAGTGATCGTGCCTGGCGGAGCCTCTCCTGACTCATTCTGGTGATTGCGTCTCAGCACAGACCTAAAAGCTTTTATTGTTTTTTTTATTTTTATAAATGATAGTGAGTTGTTGGTGTTTATTGTATTAGTATCTACGTTCTCTGTCGTGTGATGCACTTCAGATTATTACTATACAAAGCTTTTACCTTTTACAGCCTTACGGCTTGTGCATCCTCCTCCTATGATTCTCATTTGTATCAGGGATCTTGAGGGTATTACACAGAATAAATCCTCATTTGTTCTTAGCTGGGATTCTCTGACTTTTTTTTTCTTTGCTCCAATTTAGTCGTTGCGTCCCTTTAAGTGTGATGTACGCATGTAGTAATATTTACTTCGCACCACCCGCCCCTACAAATCTGTGTGTGTATCTGCTTAGGGAAACCAGGCGAGAGCGCTCAGCGCGACGTTACAGATTGTGATAATCTCATTTCCTGCTCAGAGATTCTTATGCAAAGTACATAAAAACAACAACAACAAGAAGATTCTGAACACTGAATTTCTGTGGTCAACAGTAATAATGTCCAAGGAAAGATACAGGAATGGAATGAAGTCTTCTGTGAATTCATGCATCCTATACACCTAACAGGGCCCCACCATCTCCATTCTCACACCACAAATAGATGTAGAATGTATTGCAGCAAGTAAAGGGACTAGAGATGAGCGAACTTACAGTAAATTCGATTCGTCACGAACTTCTCGGCTCGGCAGTTGATGACTTTTCCTGCGTAAATTAGTTCAGCTTTCAGGTGCTCCGGTGGGCTGATACATTCCTAGGAAAGAGTCTCCTAGGACTGTATCCACCTTTTCCAGCCCACCGGAGCACCGGAAAGCTGAACTAATTTACGCAGGAAAAGTCATCAACTGCCGAGCCGAGAAGTTCGTGACGAATCGAATTTACTGTAAGTTCGCTCATCTCTAAAAGGGACAGCTAGAGCTGGCCGGTATGACCAAATATGTGTATCATGGTATTTTTATAACTTTTGGCGGTTTCACTGTATATAACTGTATTTCTTTCACCATCACCCCCCCCCCCCCCAAATCATGTTTCTCGCCAGCGCTGTTCTGCGCCCCCCCCCCCCCCCCAATTAATTATCAGCCCAGGGGGTACTACTCACATATGTCACTCGCAAGCACTGCCCTCCTCCTCTTTGTTGCGGGCCGCTGGAACTCTATACTGTACACCAGTGGTCTCCAACCTGCGGACCTCCAGATGTTGCAAAACTACAACTCCCAGCATGCCTGGACAGCCGTTGGCTGTCCTGGCATGCTGGGAGTTGTAGTTTTGCAACAGCTGGAGGTCTGCAGGTTGGAGACCACTGCTGTACGCTGTATCCCTATGCCCGGGCTGCACTGCAAAAGATAAAGAAAATAAACTTTAACTTACCTACGTCGGCCTCACGCTGTTCCTTGGGACTGGAACGTCGGACAGCAGTCAGCCTATCACCGGCCAGAGCTATGTCCCGCCCCGGCCAGTGATAGGTTAAACGCACTGTCATGTAAGAAGCCGACCAGAGCTCCTTACATGACAGTGGGCTCAGCCTATCACTGGCCGGGGCGGGACATCGCTGCGGCCGGTGATAGGCTGACGGCTGTCCGACGTTCCCGGCGTAAGGCCGACGTAGGTAAGTTAAAGTTTATTTTCTTTCTTTTGCAGCCCGGGCATAAGGATACAGCGTACACAGTATAGAGTTCCAGCGGCCCGCAACAAAGAGGAGGAGGGCAGTGCTTGCGGGTGACATGTGAGTAGTACCCCGCTGGGCTGATAATTAATTGGGGGGGGGGGTAGCAGAACAGCGCTGGCGGGTAACTTGATAACATAATTTGGTGGGGCGGCGCAGAACAGCGTTGGCGGGTAACGTGATCTGGTGGGGGGAGCAGAACAGGGCTGGCGGGTCACATGATTTGGTGGGAGAGCAGAACAGCGCTGGCGGGTAACATGATTTGGGGGGGGAGCAGAACAGCGCTGACGGGTAACATGATTTGGTGGGGGGGAGCAGAACAGCGCTGGCGGGTAACATGATTTGGGGGGGGAGCAGAACAGCGCTGACGGGTAACATGATTTGGGGG
Source organism: Hyla sarda (assembly GCF_029499605.1). Taxonomy (NCBI): domain Eukaryota; kingdom Metazoa; phylum Chordata; class Amphibia; order Anura; family Hylidae; genus Hyla; species Hyla sarda. The sequence goes on from NC_079199.1 coordinate 16,360,582, forward strand.
GGGAGCAGAACAGCGCTGACGGGTAACATGATTTGGTGGGGGGGAGCAGAACAGCGCTGGCGGGTAACATGATTTGGTGGGGGGGGGGGAGCAGAACAGCGCTGACGGGTAACATGATTTGGTGGGGGGGGAGCAGAACAGCGCTGACGGGTAACATGATTTGGTGGGGGGGGAGCAGAACAGCACTGGCGGGTAACTTGATTTGGTGGGGGGGAGCAGAACAGCGCTGGCGGGTCACATATGATTGGTTCCCCGATGTGGCGACAGCGCTGCGCTGGGCTGATGGTTCATTCCCAAGGGGGAGGGGCCCAACCGGTATTGCGGTATGGGAAAAATTCATATCGTGCAGCACAAAAATTTCAGTATTCGGTATGAACCGGTATACCGCCCAGCCCTAGGGACAGCGTCCAACAATCCAAAAAGTATCATAATTTAGCCCTTTTTTTTATAATTTTTTTTTTTTTAAGCAACACAAAACTGCAATATAATTTGGAAAGTCTAAAATCGGATGGAACCATTCATAGAGATTCCACCACAAAATCTACCGTAATTCTAGTAGCAGATGTTACATGGTTTTCTAGGATTATAACATGTCGCCTCTCCACTAGAATAAGCGGTAAGTATCTGATCGCTGGGAAATGGGGATCCCGTGTACCTCGAGTCAGTGGAGCCGCAGTGTGCTTTGTTCAGCGGGGGGTCCCTGGTTCTAGTGATTGCTGGGGGTCCCAGTGGTCACACCTTCACTGAAACAAAATGTATTACCTATCCTGTGGATAGGTGATCACTTCTAAACTTGTGATAACCCCTTTAATTGTCCATATTGGGCTTTCTTCCTGTAGGTTCTTCTACATTTTATATACCGACTGTTTCAAATCCCCGATGTCAGATATTCTGGCCCTAGTTACTTTATGTAAATGTTGAGTTACGTTGGGGGTTTTAAAGGGGTACTCTGCCCTTAGACATCTTATGCCCTATCTAAAGGATAGGGATAAGATGTCTGATCACGGGGGTCGCGATCTCTGTGCAGCACCCAGCATTCATTTAGAATGCTGGGTACATGGGGTCATGATGTCACGGCCACTCCCCTTGTGATGTCACACCACACCCCCTCAATGCAAGTCTATGGGAGGGGGCGTGGCGGCAGCCACGCCCCCTCCCATAGACTTGCATTGAGGGGGTGTGGTGTGACGGCCCAACCCACCCCCACCGCCCGCTCCAAGCGTTCGGAACAAAATGTTCTGAACGCTGAGGCAGCGGAGTACCCCTTTAAGCACTAATTCAAGATCCATGATCCTGCATGACAAAGATGCTCGGTCTTGCAGAATGACCTATCTGTAGAATTTCTACCTTGGACAACAACATATCAACCATGCCAAATTGCCAATTTTTTACTTGGCTAGTTGTAGCCATTGTGATGTAGTAGGTATGGTGGTAGACTTTTGGATGGAATTCACCATGTATGACCTAGGAATATGAGTCCATAGTCTATGGTTGTTATGGAGGGGGCATTCTTCAATGGAATCCAGTGGGCCAACTTCTGGGGAAAGAGGAAATCAAAGTGGGTTCAAAGGAAAGTCAGTGCTTTCCTCCAAAATAAGGAATTGTATGAGCATGCCCAGGCAATATGTAGGAAGCCAGAGAAGCTTCTTAGGATATTTTATCTGTATATGCTATAAAAATGTGATAGCTGGATAACCCCTGTCCTTGTGCCCTATTAGGACCTGTGGACATCCTAGGGATTGTGGCTCGCTCAGGACCCCCCATTAGAAACCTGAATGGAGAGCCACTCTGGCTGTCATGTACCCTGCAGTGAGTCCTCGGACAATAGGCTGTTTGCTCCAAAGCTGCTTTCCGAATAAAGTTGTCTCCAAAAAGTGATTTTTGGTGTGGCCTATGGGGAAGGACCCTCACTTATAGGTGTATTAATCATAGTTTTAACATTTTTAATAAAATTACCTTTTCTTTGCGGCTCAATAGCAGGAAGGGCACAGTCTGCCGCTCCTCTGTCCGGCCATTTCTTGTCAACTGTTGAATTGGTTCTGCCATCTCTGTAATGGTAGACAAAAAAAATGGATTGTCAATAGAGTTTGTCATAGTAACATAGTTCAAAAGGTTGAGAAGAAGGGAAAAGAAAGAATCCATAAAGTTCAACCTATAACCCTTCTGTGTTGATACAGAGGGAGGGTTTAAAGGGGTTCTCCGGTGCTTAGACATCTTATCCCCTATAAAAAGGATAGGGGATAAGATGCCTGATCGTGGGAGTCCCGCCGCTGGGGACCCCTGGGATATTGCACGCGGCACCCGGTGGCGTGTGACGTCACTCCTCTGCCCCCGTGTGACGTCACGCTCTGCTCCTCAATGCAAGCCTACGGGAGGGGGCGTGATAGCTGCGCGATCAGGCATCTTATCCAAAGGATAGGGGATAAAATGTGTAAGCACCGGAGTACTCCTTTTAATTCCTTTCTGACTCCAAATTAGAATGCATCCCTGGATCAACGTTCTAGCCCTAGGAGTCTGTGATCACACCTATGTATGGTCTGCACCATCTCCGAGAGGGTGCATTATGGTTGCAACGCTGGAGCAACATGGTGACAACTGCTCTTCAGCTTGTTCTTTATGCAGTAACCGAATGTAGAATTTTGGCTGTCTATGTTCTATAAAGCGCTATATACAGTGGTCCCTCAAGTTACAATATCAATTGGTTCTGGGACGACCATTGTATGTTGAAACCTTTGTATGATGAGGCCATTGTAAGTTGAGGGATCACTGTACTGTAGTTTTCTCAACAAATGGAAATGGGAACCAAAAAATAAATAAAAAAAACCTTGATGGCCGTTTGTATAGTTTTGTGTGTTCTTCGAACTGATGACATTTGATAAACCTCACGTGGTGATTATTTTCTCTCCAGTTACTGCCAGGAACATCCTAAGACGAGAGCTGCTAATCTAATTGAGATATTCAGGTCATGTCGGCATTAAGTGCCGCCTAATAACCAGCGAGTTTCATCTGATTCACAGAAATTAACCAATTCCCAGCGCCGTAATTGTTTATTACCGAAAACAGATGTTACACTTTCTACAGGCATGAAAGTGGTCGTATGGTGGCCTTGAAGGGGCAGCTGTTAGGACAAATAGTGATATTGGTCCCAGTGAGAAAGAGGCCTAGTTGGGCCATGTAATGCTTTAGATAATCTAGTTGCTGGTCTATTTGTTTAAAAGTGCTTTTAAGGTTTTAATGTAGAGTGAAGTTTTGGGGGCATTTTGGAAAACCAAATTTACAAGAGAGCAGGTTAAAAAAGCAGAATTGCTACTTTAATCTCCCACTCCCTTGGCATTGGTTTCAAAACTTTCATTGCAATGGCATGCAACAAAAAAGATTATTTCCATTAAATTAAAAAATCCGGGATGGGCATATTACCTAAAGCAGGTCATACAGATTTTTGCCAAACCGGCCAATCTCTCAGCCAGGCATCAGATGGTTTTCATCATACCCGATCCTTTTGCTGTGGAGGAGGTGAGGTGTCTGGCAGTGACTTTCCATGCTCTGGATGTACAGAATACTTTGTGTATAGGGGAGTTGGAAGAAGTAGGTTTCGGCTGACTAACTAACATGTGAAGGTAAAGAGTTTGAACACCAGTCGGACAATTTTAGAAGGCAAGTTCTAGGCATGTTGTCTTCTGTCTTCTGAGATGTCCAGAAGTAGATAACCCCATATCTAAAAAAAAAATTGAATTATCTACTATATTATTATCATCATCAAACATGTTGAACAATGGATGTGCCCAAGACTTATTAGAAAATGAGGGCAGGCAAAACAAACCAATCTCAACCAGAAAAATGGCGTCTCCTGAAAATGTTGTATTATTCTTCCTTCTCCTTCACCAAGCAACAAAGTTTTCCAAAAGTCAGTGTGAAGAATCGCTGCATGTGCTAATCTCCGCAAACACAAACCTTCCCAGTCGGTGCCCAAACGGGACTAATTTGTTTCTTTTACAACTCGACGGCGCTTGTGAAGACAATTTCCATACTACAGAAGGACTACACTACGCACGGGAAGATGGCCTCCAATCCCAAGAGATGGATCAAGTAATATTTTTGGTACGATTAGGGAGAAGGCCGGGATGTTTTCCGCTCAAGGTTGGGATGTCCTCTGATTAATTTCCCAATACTGTACCATCTTTAGAAGACAGCCAAGAGGAACTAAACCTGCTGTACCGGTTGCTCAGATGATCTTATCTGATAAACTGGGTGAGGCGTCTCATTGACACTTTCTGGAAATCACCTCTGCTCCTTAGTAAGCCCATAACCTCACAATTTAATGTCTTTGTCACCTCGAATAACCCAGTCTCCTAATAATTAAGGGTTTGTAGAATCGCCCATGTATCTTCACATCTTTAATATACAGCAAGTTTATTAGATCTCTCGGATTATTACCATATTTTTTTTAATTAAAATTTTAATGGTCGAGACTTTCCTAAAAATCCGGTGTTTATATGCAGTTAAGGTGTCACTATAATGCTATAAAATGTCTGCAGCCTCAAGCAAGATTTCGATTTTATTCCCACCTACTGGGTGCAGATCGGGACTCTCATTGTTTGGTATGTCACAGTTTATAGAGCACTAAAGTGCAAGCCAGAAATTGGTGTGCCCTCTATTGCTGAATGAGTATCCCTATCTCTGTGATGTTAGAGAAGAGCTTAGTCCTCTGCTGGTACTCGCCCCGGCCCTTCTTTCCCTTGCAGTCAGGATTTGGAGGCTCTGCTGGTGCTTTTTAAATATGTTCGACCATCTATAATACTAAATGTAAGGGGCGACACTGGATCTAATGGGTCACATATTATCTTACTAACCATCGGCTTAGTGATCAAAACTATTTGCTGCATATGTATTTCCATTGGCTTTGTTTTCTTTTTTCTTTTTTAAACTGTAATCTTTATTAAAGAGTTTTTATAGACATTAATACAAAACACAAAGAAAAGAAGTAAGAAATATCACAGCGGCCAGAGCCCAACACCAGCGACAAAATGCAACAATATCACAGGGGCTGAAGCCCCATAATAAGTATCAGAACAGTAATGAGAAAACAAGGTTAAAGGGGTACTCCGGCGCTAAGACCTCTTATACCCTATCCAAAGGATAGGGGATATGGCGCCTGATCGCGGGGAACCACCGCTGGGGACCCCCGTGATCTTCCACACCGCACGCCATTAGAATCAGCCCCCGGAGCGTGCTCGCTCTAGGTCTGATTACTGGCGATCACGGGGACGGAGCATAGTGACATCACTGCTCCGCCCATGTGTGATCTCACGCTCTGACCCTCAATGCAAGTCTATGGAGGGGGCGTGACAGCTGTCAGAGTACCCCTTTAATAGGACACAGCTGGAAAAGCCTGAAATAAAGATCTCCTCAAACCTTCATTGTCAAAAAGTGTGCTAAATGTGTCTTTGGCTAACAAATGGATCCCCTGTGGAGAAATACATCAATCTGGTGTTATAGAAGAACGAAGTCCTATGCTGGTATTCTTCCTGGCCCTTCTTTCCTTGGCAGTCAAGATCTGGAGGTCCTTTAGCATATGCTCCACCAACGCTAAATCTAAATGTTAAGGGTAGAGAGGAGAGACGTTACAGTGATTCGATTCGTCACGAACCGCGCGGCTCGGCGGTTGTTGGCTTTATCCTGCATAAATTAGTTCAGCTTTCAGGTGCTCCGGTGGCTGGAGACTCTCTTAGGACTGTATCCACCTTTTCCAGCCTCCGGAGCACCTGAAAGCTCAACTAATTTATTCAGGATAAAGTCAGCAACCGCTGAGCCGCAAGGTTCGTGATGAATCGAATTACTGTAACTTCGTTCATCTCTAGTAAAAGGAAACAACGCAACCAGTGTATTACAGAGTATGGGACAAGAAAAAGTACTGGCGAATGACGCGGCTACAAACATTTTTCTGAGAAAGTCCTCTGACTCTCTATACTGAGTAGGTGGCAGAACTGTTTCTAGTGACCTGTAAAACTTTCTCTTCAAGGTTATTTACTTATAGGCAAAACGCTGCCCAGATCTTCTATCCTAAGTAATAAGCCTTCTCTGCCTTTTTGTGTTTTATTTGTTGTAATTGTCTCTTCCATACCGGGAAAAGATTATGATTCGTGAGCACTATAAGCATGAAAACTGCGTCTCCTGTGGATTTAGAAACGGTTTTAGTTCTCTAAAATTCAACAGGTTATGACAATTTTTTTTGGTCATTTTCTGAATATTATAAAGCTCTTATTTCTACTGGAGTAAAGTGCGTTTGCTAATGCCGACAGGTTTCAGCATTAAACCTCTTGTTCTTGTGTCCTACGCCGTCTGTGATTGTGTGTACTGAACAATGCAGCTCTGTGGGATGATCTGTAGATCATTTCTGTTTCCATGTATTCGGTTGGCACATAGATCAGAGGATTAGCTGGTCCCCACGATACCCATTTTTTCTGTGGTAGACCAAGGTGGTTTTCCTTTGTCTGGTCACCATCCCAAGAACCCCTTATGTCTATTTTTCTCTATAGCTTTGTTTTGGATAAATGGGCACTATTAGATACGAAAACATTTTATATGTTTATTCATCTTGGCAAAACCTTAACCTTTTTATATACTTAATAAAAAAAATCTTATTTATTTTTTTATATAAATCATGGCTTATAAAATAATGGCTTTGTCCAAGCTGAAACACAGGCATGGACATACTCCAGTAATTGAGGGTGGGCTAGAACTCCTCTGTGCTCTCTCCTGCCTGATGGCACTCCTCTGTGCTCTCGTCTGCCTGATGGCACTCCTCTGTGCTCTCGCCTGCCCGATAGCACTCCTCTGTGCTCTCTCTTGTCTGATAGCACTCCTCTGTGCTCTCTCCTGCCTGATGGCACTCCTCTGTGCTCTCTCCTGCCTGATGGCACTCCTCTGTGCTCTCTCCTGCCTGATGGCACACCTCTGTGCTCTCTCCTGCCTAATGGCACTCCTCTGTGCTCTTGTCTGCCTGATGGCACTCCTCTGTGCTCTCGCCTGCCGATGGCACTCCTCTGTGCTCTCTCCTATCCTATCAGAAAGTGCTAGCCCACCCTCACTTACTGGACTTTGTCTATCCCTGTGCTTCAGCTTGGACAGAGCCATGATTTTATAAACCATGATTTCTATAAAAAGTGGAGAACATTTTCTTATGAAGTATATTAGAAAGGTTAATGTTTTACCAAGATGTACAACATATAAACTGTTTTTGAATCTGACCGTGCACATTTAAGACTCTTATTACATGGAACTATCTGGTGCTCTGCATGATCACTGGGAACAATAACATTTACTCCACCTAACCACGGTGCACACTACAGTATTACATTTGGAAGGAAGATTCACTCTTGTGTTAGTGGGTTTCTTCTCCAATAGGTGAAATGCTTATGGTCACCGAGCAAGATTATTTGGACTATCTGCTTTAAATTGCAGGTTAAAAAATGGTTCAGTATGTCGAATGTTGACATACAGGGTATGTATCCAGGGATGTGTAATTCCTATCGCCCGACGCCCGGGACATGCAGTTCCGGGCGCCGGGCAGGTGAATTTTTCCGGCCCTTAGCCCAGCTTCGGCCAGGCAGGGCCGGACCTGACCAGCACGGCGGCGCTCAGCAATCTGTATGGAGCAGGCTCCTGACTCGTGCCCGCTCTGTACTCTGCAGCTCCCGGCTGTTCTCAGTAGCCGGGGGCCGCCGCTAATAGCCAGCATGCAGCGATCGCCGCGGCTGGCTATTAACCCTTTAGATCGCCGCTGTCAAAGCTTACAGCGGTGTCTAAAGGGACATGTGAATGCTCCTTGGTGGGCTAGTGGGGTGGATCCCTGGTGTCCTGTGGCTCTGTCATTGATAGAGCCTGGCTGGACTAGGCTCTATCAATGGATTGCAGAGCACACAGATCAATAGAGTTCAGTAGAACTCTATTGATCTGTATGAGGAATCTAATGTTTCCTCCTAAAAGTCTAATAGAAGAAAAAAATTTTTAATAGTTTAAAAGACACTCATTAACCCTTTCCATGTTAAAAGTTCAAATCACCCCCTTTTGTAAATTAAAAACATGTAAACATAAATATATTTAGTATCGCTGCGTGCGTAATGGCACAAACTATCAAAATATAACGTTATGTATCCCATACAGTAAATGGCGTAAATGTAAAAAAAAATAAATACCATGGCTATTATAGGGCGAGGAGTAAAAAAACGAGTGTAAAAGCAAAAATTGGCCGGGACAAGTGGATCGTCATGAGGGACAAGTAGATTTTAGTACCGTGGACAAGTAGTTTTTTTAAATTAAATTTCCACACCCCTGGTATCCATAGATTACACCAGGCTTCTACCATCTATAAAAGAGAGAATTTGTATTTCTTTTCCCAGAATTCCTTGCCTGCAAAACTCCCTACACCAGCTGGGTCATCTCCACAAGGAAAACCAACATCCCCAAGAGAATTGGTCCTTATTCTACACCACACTCTTTAACCTCATAATGTACTGCAACACATCGGTAACGTGGTACCTGGTGGTAAACGCACAACTCCAGTATCTAATCCCTAAGAGGTTACATGGACTCAATCATATTGGTCCAATGTAACAGGAACCATTGTGTTCACCATAAGCTGGAACAGAAAGGATAAACAGCTTGGTCCTTATAGCCCGGATCTATCTATGCGTCACACTAAACAGTATTAATAACTGATGGTTGTCATGGGCTTAACACGCATGCGTTTGGCAGATATAGGTTTTAGTCACTTGTATACATATGTTGCTTCATACAGCTATAGGGGAGTGTAGCATGTGCTCATTCTAAATAATAAATACAATATATAGCAGAGCTGACATGGTTTAGGAATGCATTGTGATTGATCTCAGAATAGAGAACTATTCTTTTTTGCAAAAATAAAAAAATCAGTAGCCAGGATTTTCTAAAATGACCAGCGTGACTTTTTATTTTTTGTGTTTTTTTTTATTTTTTATTTTTTTTGTGCGGTGTCTGTAGTTTTTTACTAGTATCCCTTCCCGTATTTTTCGCCGTCTAAGACGCACTTTTTCTTTGCCAAAACTGAGGGGTTAAAGTTGGTGCGTCTTATAAGGCGAATACACACCTATCGCGGCGGTCCCTGCGGCCATCAACGGCCGGGACCCGCGGCTAACACAGGACATCACCGATCGCGGTCATGCCCTTTATTAACCCTTCAGACGCGGTGATCAAAGCTGACCGCCGCGTCTGAAGCACCGCCGCGGTGAAATCGCTGCGTCCAGAACAGCCTACAGGACACCGGGAGGGACCTTACCTGCCTCCTCGGTGTCTGCTCCGTGCCGGGATCCCCTGCATGGCCCGTGCTCTCCTTCGCCGTCGTCATGCGTAGCGACGTCATGGCTGCGACGGAGAGCGAGTATACCAGGCAGCAGAGACGTTCCGGAACGACGGGAACACCCCGGGGACGCGGCGACAGCTATGGAGGGCGACATCCAGGGCAGCGTTGACGGGTCCGGAGCGGCGGGGACACGTGAGTACTACCTCCTATACCAGTGGTCTTCAACCTGCGGACCTCCAGATGTTGCAAAACTACAACTCCCAGCATGCCCGGACAGCCAACGGCTGTCCGGGCATGCTGGGAGTTGTAGTTTTGCAACATCTGATGGTCCGCAGGTTGAAGATCACTGTCCTATACTTTACATTGTATTTGGTTCAGAATCTTTTTTTTTTTCTAGATTTTTATCCTATAAAATTAGGTGCGTCTTATATGCCGGAGCGTCTTATTTGACGAAAAATACGGTATGTGTAGCATAGATTTTTTTGATCACTTTTAATAAACTTTAGAATTTTCTGATATGTGAGGAGACCAAAAATCAGCAATTTTGGCGTCTGTATTTTTATTTATTTATATTTTTATAGTAATACTATTGACCATGCAGGATCAGGAATATGCCAATTTATTAATTTGAACAATTCCGCACACTATGATACCAAATATATCTTTTATTTACCTCTATTGCTACAGCCTGCCTCACGGCCTGCACGAAGTCTAGTGCAGGCCCCGGGCTGGCCTGAGAACCAGTCGGCACCCTGCGATCTCTGATGGTCGTGTTTACCGGTAGTTGTCAGCCCCCTGGCGCTTTATACTCCTTTACCTGACCTCTGATGTAAATGTATATTGTAATATACATTTACATCATGGGTCGGAAAGGGGTTAATAGAAAGGTCTGTCCAAAAAAAACAAAAAAATAAAATAAATAGGCGCCAGTATAAAAATTCTGGTGCCTGGGATTTGTCTAGCCCTGACCTCTACAGCATTGCTTTGCCAAATGATAAACTAAGTTTTCCAACATTTAAAGGGGTACTCCACTGGAAAACATTTCTTTCTTAATCAACTGGTGCCAGAAAGTTATACAGATTTGTAAATTACTTCTATTAAAAAATCTTAATCCTTCCAATAGTTATTAGCTTCTGAAGTTGAGTTTTTGTTTTCTGTCTAACTGCTCTCTGATGACTCACATCCCGGGAGCTGTGCAGTTCCTATGGGGATATTCTCCCATCATGCAAGGGATATTCTCCCATCATGCACAGCTCCCGGGACGTGACATCATCATTGAGCAGTTAGACAGAAAACTTCAGAAGCTAATAACTATTGGAAGGATTAAGATTTTTTAATAGAAGTAATTTACAAATCTGTTTAACTTTCCGGAGCCAGTTGAGATATATATATATATATATATATATATATATATATATATATATAATTATAATAAAAAGGTTTTGCCTGGAATACCCCTTTAATCCTTCCAGTACTTATCAGCTGCTGTATACTACAAAGAAAGTTCTTTTCTTTTTTGAATTTCCTTTCTGTATGACCACAGTGCTCTCTGTTGACACCTCAGTCCATTTTAGGAACTGTCCAGAGCAGGAGAGGTTTGCTATGGGGATTTTCTTCTGCTCTGGACAGTTCCTGAAATGGACAGAGATGTCAGCAGAGAGCACTTGTGGTCAGGCAGAAAGGAAATTCAAAAAGAAAAGAACTTTCTTTGTAGTATACAGCAGCTGGTAAGTACTGAAAGGATAAAGATTTTTTAATAGAAGTAATTTACAAATCCGTATAACTTTCTGGCACCAGTGGAGTACCCTTTTAAAGCAGTGTTTTCCAACCAGTGTGCCTCTAGCTGTTGCTAAACTGCTACCCCCAGCATGCCAGAACAACCAAAGCTAAAAACAAAACAGGATGCTTGTACTAGTAGTACTATTGCCTGATATCTTGTGTTGTGAAGGAAGGATGGACTGTGTGGGTACTAACCCCCGTCTGCTGTGGACTCGAGCGCAGTGAAGTGACACTTAGTGATTTCTTTCTTCTTTTCCCGTTCCCTTTGACGTATGATTTGCGCACTCAGGAAAATTGACTCTTTAATTGTTATTATACAATGTTAATTCTGCATGGTTAGTGGTATAAAGTAAAACAGTGTTTCCCAACCAGTGTGCCTCCAGCTGTTGCAAAACTACAACTCCCAGCATGCTCGGACAGCCTTTGGCTGTCCGAGCATGCTGGGAGTTGTAGTTTTTCAACAGCTGGAGGCACACTGGTTGGGAAACACTGAAATAGAATACTAACAGGACCTGATGGATGGCAGATTGATAGATGTCCTAGATCAGTGGTCTACAAACTGCGTCCTTCCAGATTTTGCATTTCCGAGCGAATTCTGCAAAAAGAATTGATGTGTCAATTCTCTCAGCCGATGCTGGAATGGAGATCAGCTGGCACATAGTCAGGGCTGGAGGGGAGGTGTATAAATACTATATATCCTGATCCCATAGAGATAGCAGCAGTATACAGATCAAGCTGGGAGGGGAGGTGTATAACTACTATATATCCTGATCTCAGAGAGAGAGAGCAGCAGCAGTATACAGATAGAACTGGAGGGGAAGTGTATAACTACTATATATCCTGATCTCAGAGAGAGAGCAGCAGCAGTATACAGATAGAGCTGGAGGGAAGGTGTATAACTACTATATATCCTGATCCCATAGAGAGAGCTGCAGCAGTATACAAATAGAGCTGGGAGGGGAGGTGTATAACTACTATATATCCTGATCCCATAGAGCGAGCTGCAGCAGTATACAGATAGAACTGGAGGGGATATAAAAGTACTATAATATCATAATCCCATAGAGAGAGCAGCATTAGCAGTATACAGATAGAGCTGGAGGGGAGGTGTATAACTAATATCTGATCCCATAGAAATGGCTGCAGCAGTATACAGATAGAGATAAAGGACAGGTGTATAAGTACTATATAGCCTGATCCCTAGGGATGTAAGAAAAAATCGATTCTCGCGATAATCGCGATTTTTCATTTGCCGATACATTTTGAATCGATTCTTTTAGGGATGTGAAATTTTTATCTGCGGACGCCCGTATCTTACCTGCCAACGAGCCCGCGGAGCTCCGGTACAGGTGTTCGGTCCCCGGGCTGTATTCTTCTTACTTCCTGTTAGCAGCGATGTCCCGCCTCTGCTGGTGATAGGCTGAAGCTCCATGTGACGTGCTGGACTAACAGGAAGTAAGAAGAATACAGCCCGGGGACCGAACACCTGTATCGGACTGTACCGGAGCTCCGCGGGCTCGTTGGCAGGTAAGATAAAGTGCGTTTTATTTTATTTTGCAGCCCGGACGGGATAACATGAGAAAAGTGAGCACCGGAGTACTAGATCGCCGCTGTCAAAGCTGAGAGCGGCGTCTATTGGGATCTATGAATGCTCCCAGGTGGGCGATATATCGCGATATATCGCGATGTATCGTCCCCTAGACGGTATCGCGATATATCAGGATATATCTAATCGCCACACTGGTATCGCGATTCGAATCGAATCGCCAAATTCTTGGCGATTCACACCCCTACTGATCCCATTAAGATAGCGGGAGTATACACCTAGAGCTGGAGGGGGTGTATGACTATTATATCCATCCTGTTCCATAGGTATAGCAGCAGCAGTATACAGATAGAGTTGGGGGGGGAGTGTATAAGTACAATGTAGTCTGACATTTTATTGAGTTTACAATGATCCAGTACATACAAGTATAATCTGGAATGTCATAAGAATAAGTACTAGATGATTGTTCTATAGACGCCTCACACTTTGTGCTCTCTACCTATACCAGTGAACCATGAGCTTCCAGTAATCCAGAACCTATATGGTTTTAGCATCAGATTAAAGGAACGTTCCAGGGGAATATGCCTACGTTCTCCTCTCACCTCTATGACCTACATTCCCGGGTCTGATTCCTTAAGTGCGTTCTAATTCATCAGAGACCTCATCAGATAAAACTATAAGACTTCACATAGGACTAAGGACGGGATTGGGAATGTATTGTTCACTTTAATACACGGCAGAGAGATTTTCTGTGATTTCATCAAATCCTCTTATTTTAGCAGCTGGCACATGACGCGGCTGCTGGACTTGTAATTCAGGGGCCTGAATGGTTTTACAGCCACAGGATCAACATACAAGGTCGTCCAATGGACTCGATGGCATCTCCTCGTGTTATCTCTGCGCTCACCATTCAGTTGACGGCGTTAGAAGTGCTTTGTGCTGAATGAATCAGCAGCGTTAATGCGGAAGAACTCGCAAAGACTCGATTAACGCTTGGGCTTAAGGAATTTGTGCTGGGTAGTCTGGGTTTTATATTAGCTTCATGATATTTCTCTATATATTTATACAAGAAGAAGAAGAATAAGACACATTACACCTCAGACCTCTATGGCAAAAAATGCAGTGCTCATATTCGGGGCTGAAACCAATTGGCGCCATACAGGCTGCTGTTTATGGCATCCTTTATTCTATGGAGCAGCAGACATAAGGACTACTCTAGAATGGGTCTGTTGACCGGATGGGTTTAGTTTTGGTAACTTTAAAATGCATAGGGTGTTGATTCCCAGTAGGGATGTAAGAAAAAATCGATTCTCGCGATAATCGCGATTTTTCATTTGCCGATACAGAATCGATTCAAAATATTTTTGAATCGATTCTTTTAGGGATGTGAAATTTTTATCTGCGGACGCCCGTATCTTACCTGCCAACGAGCCCGCGGAGCTCCGGTACAGGTGTTCGGTCCCCGGGCTGTATTCTTCTTACTTCCTGTTAGTCCGGCACGTCACATGGAGCTTCAGCCTATCACCGGCCGCAGCGATGTCCCGCCTCCGCTGGTGATAGGCTGAAGCTCCATGTGACGTGCCGGACTAACAGGAAGTAAGAAGAATACAGCCCGGGGACCGAACACCTGTACCGGACTGTACCGGAGCTCCGCGGGCTCGTTGGCAGGTAAGATAAAGTGCGTTTTATTTTATTTTGCAGCCCGGACGGGATAACATGAGAAAAGTGTGCACCGGAGTACTAGATCGCCGCTGTCAAAGCTGACAGCGGCGTCTATTGGGATCTATGAATGCTCCCAGGTGGGCGATATATCGCGATATATCGCGATGTATCGTCACCTAGACGGTATCGCGATATATCGGGATATATCGAATCGCCACACTGGTATCGCGATTCGAATCGAATCGCCAAATTCTTGGCGATTCACACCCCTAATTCCCAGTTAGTAGGGCCATGTAGCCGCCATTTCTCTACCAGTCATAGAGAACAAGGGAGCTGTCCCATGACATTCATTTGACCGTTCACACTAACTTTATTTATCTCTGGATCCTAGTTGACAACCGATTATTTTTATATATATATATATATATATATATATATTTTATTTTTTTTTACCTCCGGATCCCAGCTGGCAGCTGATTGGCTGCTCACAGTAAATTCCTTAAAGGGGTACTCCGGTGGAACACTATTTTTTCTTTAAATCAACTGGTGCCAGAAAGTTGAACAGATTTGTAAATCACTTCTATTAAAAAATCTTAATCCTTCCAGTACTTATTAGTGGCTGAATACTACTGGGGAAATACTTTTCTTTTTGGAACACAGTGCTCTCTGCTGACATCACGAGCACAGTGCTCTCTGCTGACATCTCTGTCCATTTTAGGAACTGTCCAGAGCAGCATATGTTTGCTATGGGGATTTTCTGCTACTCTGGACAGTTCTTAAAATGGACAGAGATGTCAGCAGAGAGCACTGTGGTCATGATGTCAGCAGAGAGCACTGTGTTCCAAAAAGAAAATAATTTCCTCTGTAGTATTCAGCAGCTAATAAGTACTGGAAGGATTGATTTTTTTAATAGAAGTAATTTACAAATCTGTTCAACTTTCTGGCACCAGTTGATTAAAAAAAAAAAAAAAAAAAAAAGTTTTCCACAGGAGTACCCCTTTAACCTCCTGATCCTAGTCCACGGTTGATTGGCTGCTCACAGTAACTTCCTTTACCTCCTGATCCTAGTCCACGGTTGATTGGCTGCTCACAGTAACTTCCTTTACCTCCTGATCCTAGTCCACGGTTGATTGGCTGCTCACAGTAACTTCCTTTACCTCCTGATCCTAGTCCACGGTTGATTGGCTGCTCACAATAACTTCCTTTACCTCCTGATCCTAGTCCACGGTTGATTGGCTGCTCACAGTAACTTCCTTTACCTCCCGATCCTAGTCCACTGTTGATTGGCTGCTCACAGTAACTTCCTTTACTTCCTGGTCCTAGTCCACTGTTGATTGGCTGCTCACAGTAACTTCCTTTACCTCCTGATCCTAGTCCATTGTTGATTGGCTGCTCACAGTAACTTCCTTTACCTCCTGATCCTAGTCCATTGTTGATTGGCTGCTCACAGTAACTTCCTTTACCTCCTGATCCTAGTCCACTGTTGTTTGGCTGCTCACAGTGACTTCTTTTACCTCCTGATCCCAGTTGGCGGCTCATTGACTACTGACCGTAACTTATCCTGAACCAAGTTGATGATTTATTGGTTGCTCACAATAAAAGATAAGAGGCTTGGTGACTTGTAGCTACAGGGGGCAATGTGCCTGTCACTATAAAGATAGTTTCTCTACTTTCTACTTATCCATTTGAGTACAAGTCCTAACCGAGCTGCTGTCCTGCTGTGATGGAAAGTCTCTGCTCCTCCTGGGTAATATCTCAGTCATGTGGCAGAAAAAAACAAAGGCAGCGAAATACGTATTGGGGAAGGTGCTCTAGTGAAAACGCGTATGAGCCGCTGGTTCATGTGATGTTCTAATACCCCACATACTCAGCTTTCTGTAATACCTAAACTAATGCATGCGGATAATGAACAATGGGACAGAGGCCTGCACTGACCACGTGGCTCAAGACCTGCTATATATAGGGCAGGTCATTATACAGTCTGCACACTAGAATCTGGTCTAAGTATACAGTGTTCTGCTCAAAGATCCTGGTGTGGTCCATAGTGCATATACACAGTCTCCCATCTTTTATATAAGGAATAGGGGAATACAAGCTAACAATTTCTGGGTGGATGGGACAGGATGACAGTGAATATTCCGGTCCTTTCTATCTTCTTCAGGGGTGGTCAGTCATATGCATTCACAATGTAGTCCTATATATGTATAGGGGCACTATTGCTACAAAGCGGTCAGATTAGGTGGGCAGCGGTACTTCCATCACTGCGGGAGACCGAAGTCCTAAGTACACGGGTGCCGCACTCAGCCAGCCGACTCCGCTTCATCTGCTCAAACGGACATCCCCAATTCCAGACGAGATGCAGGGCGCTCTGAGCACCCAGGAGATGGACTCTTCATGGGAAGGGCCCAGAGCCATAATGGTCTCCTGGTTTGAGCTGTCAGTCAACTGAGCACTTGGCATGAATAGTCCACCTCCTGAGCAATGACGTGGGCAGTGCCTGGGATACCACAAGACTTGCATGACCTGAACTTTATCAAACTTTATGGAACAGTCAGCAGGTATTTCGGCCATAGACATCTTATTCCCTATCCAAAGGGGCATTCCGTGCCGGGTGCTGAGCCAGCATCAGACACCTTATTCCCTATTCTTTGAATAGAGGATAAGATGTCTATGACCGGAATACCCCTTTAAAGGGGTACTCCGGTGGAAAACTTTAGGTTAAACAGATTTGTAAATTACATCTATTAAAAATTCTTAATCCTTCCATTACTTATTAGCGGCTGTATACTACAGAGGAAATTATTTTCTTTTGGGACTTATTTTCTGTCACGACCACTGCGCTCTCCACTGACACCTCTGTCCATTTTAGGAACTGTCCAGAGCAGCATGTGTATGCTATGGGGATTTTCTCCAGTTCCTGGCATGGACAGAGTTGTTAGCAGAGAGCACTGTGGTCGTGACAGAAACAAAATCCAAAATGATAAAAATTTCCTCTGTAGTATACAGCCGTTAATTCTGGAAGGATTAAGATTTTTTTATAGAAGTAATTTACAAATCTGTTTAACTTTCTGGCACCAGTTGATAAAACAAAAAAATTAAAAAAAAAATAAAAAGCCACGAGGGGGGGAAACACTGCCTGTAGAGCTCAGAGACAGCATTGTGTGGAGGCATAGATCTGGAGAAGGGGGGGGAATATTTCTACTGGACTAAAAGTTCCACAAAAGCTCATATTTCTTACATGGAAGAGGAAGGACTCTTCCTAGAGCTGCTGTCCCACCAAACTGAGTAATCGGCCAAAAAGGGCCTTAGTAAGAAAGGTGACCAAGAACCAATGGACACTCTGGCCCTCATTTGCTATTGCAAACCCGACATGTTTTGTTGGGTTGTGCGCCAGATTGTGGCACATTGCACCAAAAATTCTGTCTGCTCCAGAATTTGCACCAGAATAAAAAAAAAAAAAAAAAAAAAAAACCTGACTAGCTCTCCATTTTGGTAAGAAAAACAGAAAAAGGGGCATGGCTGTCGGGTGAAAGGGGGCGTGGTCACCGAAAAGGGGCGTGTTCCTGACATTTTCACAAAAACCCAACATATTTACTAAGGTTTTCACATAAAATGTGGTGGATTTCAGCTGAGGAAAACCCGACAGATCAGAGTATGCGTAAAAAAAAAAAAGTTAGGGAAAGTGGAAAATGTAAGGAAACCTTAGTAAATACCGTGGAAAATATATTGTAGGGAATTAAAACCCACAAAGAAACCTACACGACACTTAGTAAATAAGGGCCCATGAGTGCAGATGGAAGAAGCTTCCAGAAGGTCAACCATCACTGCAGCCTCCACCAATCTGGGCTTTACGGTAGATTGGCCAAAAAGAAGCCTCTGTAAGGGACACAAGACCAAGACACACGAAAGCCTCAACCAGAATACATTGTATGACCTGTCCTTGGCTTCTTCTGTGTCTTATACTATTCTAGCTTTCTATTTCTGTTAATGTCCTTCATCTCTCTGTAATCTCTTGTGAACCCAAGAAGAGGCTGTAATCTGACATCCCGGTATGTTGTAATTCTTATCATTAAAGGGGTACTCCGGTGGAAAACAATTATTTTTTTTTCTAAATCAGCTGGTGCCAGAAAGTTAAAGGGGCTATCCAGGAAAAAGCATTTTTTTATATATATCAACTGGCTCCAGAAATTTTTCTTCTACACTGGGAACCACCCAGTTTAGAAGAAAATCCCCATAGCAAACCTCTTCCAAACGGGGCGTTTCCCGAGACAGGTGTCATCAGAGAGCACTTAGACAGAAAAGAACAACTCAACTTCAGAAGCTCATAAGTACTGAAAGGATTAAGATTTTTTAATAGAAGTAATTTACAAATCTGTTAAACTTTCTGGAGCCAGTTGATATATATAGATATATATATATATATATATATATATATATATATATATATATATATATATATAATATATCTCTATCTATGTTTTTTTTTCCTGGATAACCCCTTTAAACAGATTTGTAATTTTACTTCTATTAAAAAAAATCTTATTCCTTCCAGTACTTACCAGCTGCTGTATGCTCCACAGGAAGTTTTGTAATTCTTTCCAGTCTGACAACAGTGCTCTCTGCTGACACCTCTGTCCATGTCAGGAACTGTCCAGAGCAGGAGAGGTTTGCTATGGGGATTTGTTCCTACTCTGGACAGTTCCTGACATGAACAGAGGTGTCAGCAGAGAGCACTGTGGTCAGACAGAAAAGAATTACAAAACTTCCTGTGGAACATACAGCAGCTGGTAAGTACTGGAAGGATTAGGATTTTTAAATGGAAGTAAATTACAAATCTGTTTAACTTTCTGGCACCAGTTGATTTAAAAATATATATATTTTCCAGTGGCGTACCCCTTTTAAGATGCTCTATACTATAGAGTCCATAGCAGTGTTTCCCAACCAGGGTGCCTCCAGCTGTTGCAAAACTACAACTCACAGCATGCCTGGACAGCCAGAGGCTGTCCAGGCATGCTGGGAGCTGTAGTTTTGCAACAGCTGGAGGCACCCTGGTTGGGAAGCACTGGTCTATAGGGAGGAAACGCCTCCTTTTATATAAACCATATAATGTGTATAGGGTTGTTATGACTTTGTTGAATTACCATATGCTTGATCCTTTTGTTTTGAGGTGTCTTGTTGTTTTCTCCCTACGAAGAGTCCACATGCCCAAGCGAGTGTGTATGGGGGATCGGGTGGAATGAAAACTTGTCGAGTGAAAGGACGTTTAAATATTATTATTCTGTCCGACTAGATCTATAGTAATGTCCGTGAGCTCTGCATAAACTTCAGAATAATGTCGGCAATACTGGATGGTTTTGGCAGGATCAGGTGACCATCTAATGTAAACGGGGACCACATGACTCCTTCCTGTGGCACATACCGGTATTTTTTTTTTTTTTTTTGGGGGGGGGGGGGGGGGGGGAATGGCTTGTCAGGTTGGATTTTAATACATACATATGTATGGAGGAGACTGTGAGACCTGTCTGCAGCTGAGCATGCATATGTATGGAGGGGACTGTGAGAGGGCTGTTGTCCAGCAGAGCATGCATGTGTATGGGGGGAGATAAGAGGAGAGCTGTCTGCAGCTGAGCATGCATGTGTATGGAGGGAAGGTGGTGGTGGTGGTGGTGGGGGGGGGGGGTTAGGGAGAGAAAGGGGTCTGCTGAGCATGCAGGTGTATGGGGGGGATAGTGTGAGAAAGTGGTCTACTGAGCATGCATGTGTATGGGGGGGGGGGGGGACAGGGAGAGGGGACTGTCTGCTGCGCTGAGCATGCATGTGTATGGGAAAGATCAGGAAAGTGAGTGCCAAGCTGAGCATACATATGTATGGGAGAGATCGGGAGAGAAAGCAGTCGGCTATCATCTGATACAAGGGTGCCCATTCCATTATAACAAAACTACAGTGTTGCATCAGTTGAAATCTAGTGCAATAGTCAAACTATACAGTCATGGCCGTAAATGTTGGCACCTCTGAAATTTTTCATGAAAATGAAGTATTTCTCACAGAAAAGGATTGCAGATTGAGAACTGTCTGAGGAATTGAGAACCAAAATTGTGGAAAAAAAATAAACAATCTCAAGGTTACAAGTGAATCCCCAGAGATCTAGATTTGCCTTTGTCCACAGTGAGCAACATTATCAGGAAGTTTGCAACCCATGGCAGTGTAGATAATCTCCCTGGGGGTGGACGGAAGAGAAAAATGTATGAAAGGTGTCAATGCAGGATAGTCCAAACGGTGGATAAGCAGCCCCAAACAAGTTCCAAAGATACTGATGCTCCCTGAGCCTGCAGAACAGCTTGAATGTCAGCGCAAACAATCTGTTGACATTTAAATGAAACGCTATGGAGGAGACCCAGGAGGACCCCACTATGGAGGAGACCCAGGAGGACCCCACTATGGAGGAGACCCAGGAGGACCCCACTATGGAGGAGACCCAGGAGGACCCCACTATGGAGGAGACCCAGGAGGACCCCCCTATGGAGGAGACCCAGGAGGACCCCACTGCTGACATAGAGACCTAAAAAAGAAAGACTACATTTTGCCAAAATGAACTTGAGTAACCAAAATCCTTCTGGGAAAACGTCTTGTGGACAGATAAGACCAAGATAGAGCTTTTTGGTAAAGCTCATCATTCTACTGTTTACCGAAAACAGAATGAGACCTAAAAAGAAAAGAACACAGTACCTACAGTGAAATATGGTGGAGGTCAGTGATGTTTTGGGTTGTTTTGCTGCCTCTGGCTCTGGGGGCCTTGAATGTGTACAAGACATCATGAAATCCGAGGATTACCAACAGATTTTGGATCCAACATTCCGGCTGAGAGGTGTAAGAAGCTTATTGATTGTTATTGGAAGCGACTGATTTTAATTTATATTTTTCTAAAGGTTGTACAACCAAATATTTAGTTGTGGGTGCCAAAAACTTCGTCCAGACCATTTTTGGAGTTTGGTGACATCCATTATGACCAATTTGCTTTTTTTCCTCCCTTTTTTGTTTTTTAGTTCCAATAAACAAAGGGAATAAACATGTGTTACTGCAATCCTTCTCTGTGAGAAATACATTTTCTAGAAAAAGTTCAGGGGTGCCAACATTAACGCTATGACTGTGTGTATGTGACCTTGTCTAAATTGATGCTCTACATGATAACTCTGATTTCTCTTCACCATATTATGATCCTAGGAAGCGGAGATTGCTGGATCTGTTTGTCAGGAGCTTCACACTCCAGAGCTGGAGGGGATCCTGGTGATCCTGGTGATCCTTTCCAGGACAGTAGCGTCTATACAAGGTCTTAGTAGACCTATTTCTCCATGTCAGGGGTCCGCATGGTGGACTGCATCAGACTGCTCCTCATATCTCAGCTTCCTAGGGTCCTGTGAATGTCATTTAAAAGGAATATTGAGACTTGGTATATATACTATATAGTTATAGAACTACGGTCTTTATGGTGACGGGAAGGAGGACCAAGTAGCTGTATCCTCCATAGCGGGTTAGTTTCCACTTCTGGTCCCGGGCGCAGTGTGGAGGGGATAAGCTGTCTGATGTAAATCCTTTGTTAATAGACTTAAGTGTGTGTTGGGGATGATGTTCTCTGCCTACTGGCACTGAACATGTAAAACAAAGATGCTTGTTTTGTGCCAGGGTAATAGTCTCCATCTACTGCAATAGCGGTTTCCAAACTGTAGACCCTCCAGATGTTGCAAAACTACAACCCCCAACATGCCCCGACAGCCGTTGGCTGTCGGGGCATGCTGGGAGTTGTAGTTTTGCCACATCTGGAGGTTCCCATTTTAGAGACCACCGTACTTCAACTTCCAGCATCACCCGACAACTGAAGATGACAGGTAATAGAGACTTTCTTGCTAGCACCCAGACATTGAAAGCTAATCCTGATCTAGTCCTGATCCTAAAAGGGGTCCTGAACTAATCCTGATTCTAAAAGCGGGTCCTGATCCTAAAAGGGGTCCTGATCTAGTTTTTATCCTAAAAGGGTATCCTGATCTAGTTCTTATGCTAAAAGCGGGTCCTGATCCTAAAAGGGGTCCTAATCTAGTCTTGATCTTAAAAGCAGGCCCTGATCTAGTCCTGATCCTAAAAGCTGGTCCTGATTTAGTCCTGATCCTTAAAACTGGTCCTCATCCTAAAAGCGGGTCCTGATCTGGTTCTCATCCTAAAAGTGGGTCATGATTCTAAAAGCGGGTCCTGATCCTAAAAGCTGGTCCTGATCCTAAAAGCGGGTCCCGATCTAGTCCTGAATGCACCGTTAAAATGTATCCCCTCCTCTGTGAGCCAGAAATATCAATGTCTCTCTCCATTCCTGTTAGTTTGCTACAATGTCTATTCGCTCACAGGGGATTGACTACACTAGAAACAATTGTAGCAAGTCATCCTTGTAGTAGGAAAGTAGGAAAGAAGTATATATAGTATGTAGAGATGAGCAATCTTACAGTAAATTCGATTCGTCACGAACTTCTCGGCTCGGCAGTTGATGACTTTTCCTGCATAAATTAGTTCAGCCTTCAGGTGCTCCGGTCGGCTGGAAAAGGTGGATACAGTCCTAGGAAAGAGTCTCCATGGACTGTATCCACCTTTTCCAGCCCACGGGAGCACCTGAAGGCTGAACTCATTTATGCAGGATAAGTCCTCAACTGCCAAGCCGACAAGTTCGTGACAAATCGAATTTACTGTAAGTTCGCTCATCTCTAATAGTATGGAATAATATATAGTAGCAGCCTTCGGCACTGCAGAGGTTTTGGACTAAACCTCCCATGAGTATTTTGGCTGTAGGAGCATTATGGGATATGCATTCCAAAGCATCTGCAGTGCCGAAGGGTGTCTATGCCAGGACTATAGACGCATCAACCTGGAGATAGATGATATATATATACAGCAAAGAATAGTATAGAAGTGTATAATGCGTAGAATAGTATAGATGCATCTACCTTTTAATAGTACAGAAGTATATACAGTATAGTATAAAATAGTAGATATTGTTTAGAGGTGTGTGTGTGTGTATATATATATATATTAGTATAAAAGTATATATTGTGTAGAATAGTATATAAAGTATAGATGTATCAACCTTGTAATAGTATAAAAATATATATATAGTATAGAACTATATATAGTATAGAACTATATATTGTATAGAGTAGTATGTATGCAGCATAGAATAGTATAGACACGTTAACCTTGTAATAGTATAGAAGTATATATACTATAGAATAGTATAGAATGGTATAGAAATATATATATATATATATATATATATATATATATATATATATATATATATGTATATATATTATTTATAAAAGTGTGTATATAGTATAGAAGTATATGTTGTATAGAAAAATATGGAAGTATATAGTATAAAATAGTGTTCATATAGTATAGACGTATTAACCTTGTAATTGTTTTTTCAGCCTCTGATTGTAAGCACTGATAGTAATTGATACACTAGAACAATATTTCTCTACTGGTGTTCCTCCAGCTGTTGCAAAACTATAACTCCCAGCATGCCCAGACAGCTGAAGGCACACTGGGTAGGAAACGCTGCACTAGAAAGGCGCAGAACTTTTCAGTATGAACCCCGGTGGTCTTGGACACCCTCTTTATAATGGAAAAATTGGTGTAAAGTTTGCATTGAGGAACATTGCCGTCAGCTTTGCTCCAGCCCGAAATGGCTGATACCAGGGAACAGTAGATGGCAATTAGGTCTATAACAAATAGAGATTTGGTGACTAGATTCTATTGATATCAGCAAACAATGGTGCCAAAACTTGGGTGCCTTACGCTCGTGCTATGTATCGAGTACCCTAATGCTGCCACCCACCTCACTCTCCCTTCTCTACCTTTGGAAATCTGTCATTTTGGCATCTCTGTACATGAACCAAGAAGCTCAGGATGAACAAAGCTATTGAAATAAGACACAGATACATCATCTAAAGTTTACAGCACAGGAACGTGTGGTCTTTATCTGGTGTAGCAATCATGGTGGTCCTTACCATTCGGCACTTCGACCTGATGTCCTCTTGCCACGGTTTGCCAGTAGTTGAGTAGCCGATCCTGTTCTCCGTCCTCCATGGGTTCGGCTTCTTCCTCGACGCTCCCGTTGCTGTTATATGCCGAGTCCGACCCGATCTCGTCCGTCATGTTGTCCAGGTCATCTAACGTGATCATTCCGGCCGCCGCGGGCTCCTGCACCCTTCCGCTCATCCTACATCCTTCACGTTGCATTTTTTAAAATCTATTTTTCTTCTTATCTAAAATTCAGATCTATTCCGGAATCCAGTCTAGAACCCTCGCCCGGTCTTAAGCTTCGAATCCTAGAACGCAAACGTAAACCTAGAACTTTTGGGGATAGTTATTACCGCTACGGTGACTGCCAAAAAAGCCATCGACTACACCTAGCCGGTCTGAAACGCTGCCAGAGCTGTATCTGGAATGAACCGTAAGGACTAAGTTTACCTAGAATGCAACGCTGCAGAACCAACAGTGGTCAAGGAGAAGTTGTGTGCACTTTTTTGTAGTGGGAAGTGGAGTCGGTTTTGGCGTCGCGTGCGGGACACAGTAGTAGGGATACAGACCTTTCCTTCCTCTCTCCCACTCTCTGACACTGACAGGACTGGGACTTTTAGCAGCGGCTCTGTGTTTGCTGTATCTCACAGCAGCTGCTTTTAAAAGCAGAGGAGGCGTGCAGGAAGCCCTTGAAGGGAGGGGAGAGGCAAATACATAGACACATGCTCTGTCAGGTGGGGGGGAGGAGAGCGCTGTCAACTGCACTTTAACTCTGACTGTGCCAGAGCATTGTGGGCACTCGCCGGTGTAGCAGAGCTGACTTTGTCTTGAAGGCTGCATCGCTATTAAGTTTTTCTCTAAGTGCGCGTTCACACTGAGTAATTCAAGAGGAATTTACTCGAGTAATTCCTCTTGAATTCTCCGCTTCGAAATAATTAACATCTGCTTTGCCATTGACTCCAATGTATTTTACTCTGCACTGTTCACACTGCGTAAATTCCGATCGCCGAATTCCGTTCCGCTAGAAGAAAGAACATGTTCATTGTTCTTGCGGAATATTCGAGCAGAAGTCCATTGAAATCAATGGTAAAAAAAAAAAAAATTCCGCTTGAAATCGTTTCCGCCCTGAATATGCGTGGAATTTGCACAGAAGTTCCACACGAAAAAAAATAAATACATAAAGAGGGAAATTCCAATTGGTGGTTTTAGTCCAGCAAAAAAAAAAAAAAAAAAAAGTTTCCTCCTATATTGCGCATGGAAAATCTGCGCGGAAATTTTGCGCAAAAAAAAAAAGAAATTACACAGGGATTCCTCTCCTATTCCTCAGTGTGAACGCACCCTAAGACAAACTCAGCTCTGCTATGTTTTCACTGGGGATATTGTGAAATAAAATCTCTCCTGTTGTTGCAAAACCACAACTCCCAGCATGCACGGATAGATAAAATTCATCCTGCAGACTGTGTTCCCCAATGAGTTGCTCTCCTGCTGTTGGACAACTACAACTCCCATCATACCTTGACAGCTAAAATGTGCTTCTTAAGGCACTTTTCCCTAACCTAGTGTTTTTCAAAAATTGCATCTCCAGCTGTTGCAAAACTACAACTCCCAGCATGCCCGGACAGCCAACGGCTGTCCGTGCATGCTGGGAGTTGTAGTTTTGCAACACCTGCAGATGCAATTTTTGGAAAACACTGCCCTAACCTGATAACATTGGTCTCTTTACCTGTTGCAGAACTACAACCTGCTGGCGATAGCTTAAGTGCCTTCAGCTATCAGGGCATGCTGGGAGCTGTAGTTGTGCAAAAGCGTAAGTGCTTTTGGCTGTCAGGGACTGCTGTGAGTCGTCGTTGTTGTTGTCGTTGTCGTTGTCGTTGTCGTTGTTATTGTTGTTGTTGTTTTGGAACAGCTTCAGCCCCCTTAGCTTTCAGTGTGTCTCCAGCTGTTGCAAAACTACAACTCCCAGCATTTGCGGACAGCCAAATGCTGGGGATTGTAGTTTTGCAACAGCTGGAGACACACTGTTTGGAAAACACTGCCCTAACCTGTGGCTTCATAGCTGTTGCAGGACTTCAATTTTCAGCATGCCCTGACAGCCACAGGCAGTTTAGCTGTTGCAGGACTACAATGCCCAGCATGTCCTGACAGCCAATGCACTTTAGCTGTTGCAAAACTAGAACTACCAGCATGCCCAGACAGGCCATCAACTGTCAGAGCATGATGAGAGTTGTAGTTCTGCAACAGGTAAAGAGACTTCAGTTGTCAGACCATGCTGGGAGTCGTAGGTTTGCAATAGCTGAAGTGCCTGCGTCTGTCGGGGCATGCTGGGAGCTGTAGTCGTGCAAAAGTGTAATCGCCTTTGGCTGTCAAGGAATGCTGGGAGTTGTAGTTTAGGAACAGCTTAAGCACCCATTGCAGTCAGGACATTCTGGGAGTTCTAGTTCTACAACAGCTAAGGTCCGTTCAGCAGTCAGGACATGCTGGGAGCTGTAGTTGTGCAGAAGCTTAAGTGCTTTTGGCATGCTGGTAATTGCAGTTTTGCAAAGCTTGGATGTCAGGGAATGCTGGGGACTGTAGTCATGCAAAAGCTGAGGTGCCTTCAGCTGTCAGGGCATGCTGAGAGTTGTAGTTCTGCAACAGATAAAGTGCCTTTGGATTTCAGGGCATGCTGGGTGTTGTAGTTGTGGAATAGCTGAAGCGCCTTCGCCTGTCAGGGAATGCTGTGAGTTTCAATTTTAGAACTGTTTAAACCCCCCTCAGCTTTCAGGGCATGATGGGGGTTGTAGTTTTGCAACAGCTAGAGTGTTGCAGTTTGGGAAAACACTGGAGTAGACAGCGGATTATGTGGTGGTTTCCTGGTTTATCACCTAGGAGCCTCGCCCTGCCCTCGGGAGAATACGTGCCATAGACATAGTCATTGTCCGCTGAAGGCTGCTATAATGAACGTATTTAGAAAGTGGAGGAAGGGCTGGAACATTGGTGCTGTGCCTGGCAGTGGAAAAGCAGATTCTGAAAAATGTATTTTATCTTAGACTGTTCCTTTAACATATTACTTTGAATTTCTCAGCCAAATGTAGGCCCTGCTTAAACGTTCACTATCATTTCAAACAACTATCCACCATGTGATAGCCGTTGTGATTCCTAACATATTTGTAAGTCTTTTCATTCACAAAAAAGGACTGCGTACCCCAGAAAATACAGCTTTAAAGTCTTGGCCACTAGATGTCTTGCTTCCCTGGAATCTGCTGTCCACTGCCTGTTGTCAAGGGAAATCTGTCTCTAGTAACAGCTAGATCGGGACAAATTACAGAAAGTGGGGGCGGAGCTTAGAATGTGCTATGTGCAGGAGATGGGATAAGGAAGCATGCTCCTGCAAGCTGAACCAGTCTGCCTGCTGGAAAATAATCCACACTGTTCCACAAAGGAAAATCAAGGCTTCCTTCTCATCTCTGTCCACCTATAAAGCTCAGGACAGCTGTCCCTAGTGTAGATAGCAGTGCACCTACTGCTGTATAACCACAGTGCTGCAGTGTATTCTCCCCCCTCTTTCCTGTCTTAAAGGGATTATCCAGGTATAGAAAATGCAACCACATGCCAATTGTTCACCAGCTCAGTGCAATCTCTTATATCCTTATTCTCCAGAAATATGCCATGGCTAAGCAGAGAGGAGTAGGTGCTAGTCTGACATTGATCAGAGTTGTAAGGGAAAGGAAGTCCTGTTGTGTGTATTCCTGGCAAACACCTCAGCTGAAATAGAGAGAATGAGATATAGCTGTGCAACTTGGAGGGCACTCGTAGGGGCTTAATAACAGCAGTGAGAGCCCAAAGTCACCCTATCACAACTCTGAAGGGTTAATCTAACAAAACTAGTCCGGTTTATAAGATTTTTTTTTAAAAGTACTGGTATGCTTTCTAGGATTCTTTGTACTTATGGTGCAAAAAAACAAAAACACTTTCTCCATTTGTCTTTATTAAGACTACATGCAAGTAGAGAGGAGTAGGTGCTGGTCTGTCATTGATCAGAGCTGTAAGGGAAAGGAAGTCCTGTTGTGTGTATTCCTGGCAAACCCCTCAGCTGAAATGGAGATAATGAGAAATAGCTGTGCAACATGGAGGGCATTCCCAGTAAGAGTCCCAAAATCACCCTGTCCCAACTCTGAAGGGTTAATCTAACAAAACCAGTCGGGTTTATAAGACGATTTTGAAAGTACTGGTATGCTTTATAGGATTCTTTTGTATTTATGGTGCACAAAAAAAAAAATTCTCCATTTGTCTTTATTATGACTACATGCAAGTAGAGAGGAGTAGGTGCTGGTTTGTCATTGATCAGTGATGTAAGGGAAAGGAAGTCCTGTTGTGTGTATTCCTGGCAAACACCTCAGCTGAACTGGAGAAAATGTGAAATATCTGTGCAGCACGGAGGCAACTCCCAGGGGCTCCATAACAGCAGTGAGAGCCCCAAAATCACCCTGCCCCAACTATGAAGGGTTAATCTAACAAAATCAGTCAGGTTTATAAGATTCTTTTGAAAGTACTGGTATGCTTTATAAAAAGAATTAAAAAAAAAACCACTTTCTCCATTTGTCTTTATTAAGACTAAATGTGTGTTTAGGGTCCTTCTGGAACAATGCGTCCTTTAGACAAAAATAGGAGACTTCCCCCTCCCTCAGAATACCCTGCTAGAGTATCCCTTTAAGAAACTAGAACATTCTAGCGAATGCTGGAGCGATTATCAGCGTTTGGCGAAGATGTCGCGCAGCCCCTTGACACTTGTGGCAATGTTTATCTTGGCTTTAAAAAAAATTATAATTATTAAAGTGGTTGTGCTGGGTGAGAAGGGAAGTGCGGGACAATGGAGTCTTTATAGGGGTACTCCGGTGGAATTTATTTTTATTTATTTATTTATTTTTTTTAAATCAACTGGTGCCAGAAAGTTAAACAGATTTCTAAATGACTTCTATTAAAAAAAAATCTTTACCCTTCCAGTACTTGTCAGCAGCTGTATGCTACAGAGGAAATTCTTTTGTTTTTGAATTTCTTTTTTGTCTTGTCCAGAGTGCTCTCTGCTGACGCCTGATGCCCGTATCAGGAACTGTCCAGAGCAGGAGAAAATTCCCATTTCAAACCTATGCTGCTCTGGACAGTTCCTGACACGGACAGAGGTGTCAGCAGAGAGCACTGCGGACAAGACAAAAAAAGAAATTCAAAAAGAAAAGAATTTCCTCTGTAGCATATAGCTGCTAAAAAGTACTGGAAGGGTAAAGATTTTTTTTTAATAGAAGTAATTTACAAATCTGATTAACTTTCTGGCACCAGTTGATTTAAAATAAATAAATAAATAATAAAGTTTTCTACCGGAGTACCCCTTTAAGGCCGGAGCTGGCAATTGTGTTTCGGGAAAAGAGTGCAGAAGGGGAATGCTGCGGCTGGGAATGATGGCATAGCATTGGTGCCCTCTAGTGACAAACTATTTAATCTGTGTTTACCAACCAATGTGCCTCTAGATGTTGCAAAACTGCAACTCCCAGCATGCCCGGACAGCCAACGGCTGTCCGGGCATGCTGGGAGTTGCAGTTTTGCAACAGCTGATGGTCTACTGTTTTAGATGGCAACAAATCTGGTACTACCGCAAGATGTGTCTATTTAGTGACAGCAAGAGATCTTTAAAAAGGGTGGGGGGTAGCTTCTGAAAAGAGAGCAGGTGGGTGCCAGTCGCAGTCATTGATTTGGACTGGTACCTGCCCCCTTTTTGTATACCTTATCATGCAGAGGATGGAAGTTAAAGGTACAACCCCCTTTTAACAAGTTGTATAGGTTTTAATTATGCAACAATGTACGTTGGATTTATAGATGGCTTGAAAAGCCCTCCCTAAAGCTATGTTCACACTCATGCATTCCGCAGAAAGCGTGAGGTGACAGATCATACCGGTGCTAGGACCGCTCGGAAACGCGTCGTCCCCATAGACCGCAATGCATTTTCGGGCAGATTTCGCAGAAAGAATGGACAGGTCTGTTCTTTCTACGGAGGCCGGAATCTGAATTTTCCAAGCTGAATTTTCTCAGCTGGATTTCGCCATGTGAACGAGGCCTGAGGCGAAAGTTACACTGGACAGAAGTGCTGTGGATTTTACCCATGGACTCGCGTAGGTAAAAATCCACCATCTGAATACGGGAGCAGCCTGGTGGGAGTTGTAGTTTCAGCTGGAGGCACACTGGTTGGGAAACACTGGTCTGCGGAGTGAAAGAGTTGGATTAGTCGGGTGGTCAGGGAGTGAAGAGCGCTGCTGCGCACTTCAGCTAGTTATTTCTGACAATCGCAGTGGGTATATATATATATATATATATATATATATATATATTTTTTTTTTTTTATATATATATTATATATTTTTTATATATATATATTATATATTTTTTATATATATATATTATATATTTTTTATATATATATATATTATATATTTTTTATATATATATATATTATATATTTTATATATATATATATATATATATATATATATATATATATATATATATATATTTTCTATATATATATATATATATATATATATTCAGTAATAAAAAAACACGCAAAAAAAATAAAACGGATCATTTCTTCCAAAAACAGTGCCACCCTTGTCTTCAGGTTATGTGTAGTATAACAACTTGTTTTTTTAAATATTTTTTTTATGTGTCCCAATGTGCTATGTGAGCCGGTTGGCGTCCGGCAGATGTGCGCAGGTAAGAAGTAGGTTATGTTTACTGGTTCACGTAGATTGTGATACCGCATTGTCCCTCTCTACCCCCGCTCCGTGTAATCTCACATAATAAAGTTAAGCCCTCCTTCATCCTATAGGGCAGATGGGCTATAATGTTGCATGTTACTGGCCATCGCCGTGGCACAATTGTGGGATTCAAAGGGCCCATTTATGGAATTAAAGTGGCTGCCGCAAAGACTTGGATGATAAAAAGGGCCCAGCGTTTACGTAAGAGGCAATCTGCCATGCTTCCTTTTTTATTTTAATCCGAGTCATTACTTTCCTTACCTAATGGCCGTGGCTCCTGTCCGCCCGCTAACAAGGTTTATGTAACCTAAGGCGATGAACAATACATGTACCTTACCTAATCTACATTGCCTACTTTTTAATGGTTTTTTATTTATTAAATTATACCAGCAAAAAAGAAAGAAATATTTTTTTTAAAGATGTTTTATATTTTTTTTTGGGGGGGGGGGGGGTTAGATAAACAAAGTCCTTGATGTATCCCCCATGGAAAGAAGTCACAAGGTGTTTGGTGATCGAGGAGGCCACAGCAACATTGGGAAACGTTGCAACCGATCCAAGACACACAAAGCTTTTTATTGCTTCGATGCCCTCATCTAGCTCCTTTTCCGCTACTTCACCCACCTTTCTCTCTAAGCCATGCCACTTTTGTTTAGGAAGTGTCTAAAATACTTTTAAGGGGTACTCTGCCCCTAGACATCTTATCCCCTATCCAAAGGATAGGGGATAAGATGTCTGATAACGGGGGTCCCGCCGCTGGTTTACCCTGCGATCTCCCTGCTGCACCCGGTGTTCGTTTAGAGCGTCGGATGCAGTGACGGAGCAACGGCAGTCACACCCCCTTCCGTAGACTTGTATTGAGGGGGCATGGCTGTGACGTCACAAGCCTCCACCCTGCATCGCCAGTCTTCCGGCACAAAGTTAAGTGTGCTCCGTGTACTGGATGTCTGGGGTGCCACAGCCGAGATAGCGGGGGTCCCTGCGATGTCTAGGGGCGGAGTACCCCTTTAATAAATGTGGTGCATGTCAAGCAAGCCAGTGTTTTACTACAAAAAAATAAAATTCTGCCCCATTGAGTCCTCCCGAACGGGAGACTTTCTTTACAGTAGTGCTCTGGCTAAAGGGGCAATCCCTCAAAATGTCCTTAATTACCCTTTTTAAAAGCGAAATTTTATCAGGCATTCCCCGTTTTTATACCCTTACAATGACAACTCACCACCCAATATTCCTGCAGTGTCACCTGTTTCATCCCAGTTCAGCTGCATCTGGATCATGTGACCACCCATCTAACAACCAGAACATTGCATGGTCTTATGTGTAGATAGGATGTCAGTCTCTCCTGTGTTACTGGCTTCATCACCTATGAGATCTCTCCCAGCAGCCCTCATACTTCTCCCCTCATAACTTTGTCATCTGTGTCATGCCAGCTCAGCTGCATCTGGGTCTTCATGCTCTTAAAATGTCTTTCTCCTGTGTCACTTGCTTTTTGTGAATTACAGGATTGCATTATTCCTTATCAGATCTCTCATACCTTTCCCCTCATCCTTTTTGCTCCTTCTATCCCTTTCATGTGTAGATTGCTGCTGAATATCTTATATCTTCCCTAAAAGAAAGGGGACTTCAGAGTTATACAGCTCCCCTGACCCATGCAGATTCTGTAGTGTGTTCTGTGTGATGCCACCTCCATGCTCCATATGTTTCTCAATAGTGTTGTTTTAAAGGGGTATTCCGCCCCTAGACATCTTATCACCAATACTTTGGATGTCTAAGGGCGGAATACCCCTTTAAAGGTTTCTCCGAATTTTTGTCTAGGAATTTTTGTGTTTTGAATTTGAGCCTCTATTTAAAATAGCTTGTTTACTGTACAATTATTTTTAAATGTACTATACTGGCTCCTAGGTTAAATATTGCATGTTTATGCCCCCCCCCTTTTTATGCTAATTAGACCCTCCCCTAATAAAAAATGTATCCCCTTTCTTTAAAAAATAAAATTAAAAATAAATTATACATTTATGGTATCGCCACGAGTGGGAATATCCGAACTAGTTAAGTAAATCATAATGTTTATGATTCTGTACAGAGTGGCGTAATTGTAAAAAAAAAAAAATTGTCTAAAATAGATTTTTGTTCTTGTCACATCCCAGAAAAAAAAATTTGGAACTAAAAGTGGTACCTCAAAAAATGAGCCCTCAAACAGCCCCGTATATGGCTAAAATAAAAGTTATAGGGGTCGGATTAGGGCAATTTACTTTAAAAAGTTTGACTTTTTTTATAAAGCAGTACTATAATAGTAACGCATGTTACCATGGGTATCATTTTAATTCTACTGACCTACAGAACAGAGATAACAACACGTCAGTTTCACTCTGTAAAAACGACCCACTCCACCTAACGTTGCAAAATTGCGGTTCTCTTTTCAAGGAGGCAAGGAGGAAAAATGAAATACAGATTTGTTAATTACATCTTTTTAAAAATCTTAAAGGGTTTATTCTTCAGGAGCCGGTGGGGTGATTACAACTTTTCCTACTTACTATATTTTATATATATATATATATATATATTTTTTTTTTTTAATGTATATTCTATATTTTATTTATATATATATATATATATATATATATATATATATATATATATATAATATAGTGATCCCTCAACTTACAATGGCCTCAACATACAATAGTTTCAACATACAATGGTCTTTTCTGGACCATTGTAACTTGAAACCAGACTCAACATACAGTGCTATGGAATCTGCGAAACGTGTCAAAGGCTGGAAGAACCAACCAATCAGAATGGACATTTCACTGGTAAAACCCTGTATTCCTAAAGTGTATGCACTGACTGGTGTCTGGTAGCTCCTCCTGCAGTACAGGGAGGTATTACATGTTCTGTACTCTTTACCTGTATTACTGAAGTGTATGCACTGACTGGTGTCTGGTAGCGCCTCCTGCAGTACAGGGAGGTATGACATGTTCTGTACTCTTTACCTGTGCCAGGGATAGCTGCTCATTTGTACATCAAGTGAGGGCGGCTCCATTTTACTTTTTTTTTTTAGGACATTGCATGTTCTGTACAGGACCCTGACGAAGCTTCTTTCCTCTACATAGACCAGTGTTTCGCAAAAAGGGGGCCTCCAATTGTTACAAAGCTACAACTCCCAACATGCCCGGACAGCCGAAGGCTGTCCGGGCATGCTGGGAGTTGTAGTTTTGCAACAGCTGGAGGCACCCTGGTTGGGTGATCCTGAAATAGACAGTGATTACATCCCAGCAGATCTTTCTTACTTTTATATGTAAGGATTTGCTTTATCTATATTCATTTTTATTCTTATTTTTCTTTAATCCTCACTTTTTACTATTTTTGGATGACATTTTGGGGGATTCAGAACCAATTACCAGGTTTCCATAGAGTTATGGTCTCAACATACAATGGTTTCAACATACAATGGTGGTCATCTGGAACCAATTAATATTGTAACTTGAGGGACCACTGTGTGTATGTGTGTATGTGTGTGTGTATATATATATATATATATATATATATATATATATATATATATATATATATAAAAAATATATATATAATTATTATATATGACGAAGCAAAGGGCGAAAACCTGCGTTCGGGGCTGGAGGTGAGGTATCTCTCCCCACAGGGTGCACAGTCTATTCTTTAAAGTTGTACTACTATTTTATATGATTTGGGCAGGTAGTTCTTTACTTTTTACATGCACCTGATACCTGTTCTCTTGGATTATAATATTACAGCATCTACTCGGAGTATACCCCTCTATTTTTTCTGTTATCTGTTGTGCCTTATATATGTTTTTTTAAACATTGTAATTGCCTACTCAATAAAGTTGGTTGAATTAATTTGATATATCATGATATCGTGTGGCCTGCATGTTTGGTGATGATCGTTGGGTGGCCATAGATAGCACTATACCGAGCCGATCTATATATATATATATATATATATATATATATATATATATATATAGATATATAGATAGAGATAGATATAGATAGAGATAGATATAGATAGATATAGATAGAGAGAGATAGAGAGAGAGAGATAGAGAGAGAGAGAGATAGAGATAGAGATAGAGATATATAGAGATATAGATATAGATAGCAATATATATATATATATATTTTCTTTTTTCTGCAGGTCCTAGAGGCATTCGCCGGGCGTCTGATACAGAACAACGTAATGTCACGGAGGGAGATCCCTAAATTAACCAAATACCAAATCATCTTGAGTCGAGATCAGTTCCGGAAGAACCCCCCACCCAATATAACTGTAAGTGATCACAGTGAGAAATCACTTACCTCCAGCCTTACCGCTTTATGCTCCATCATAGTGTTCTCCAAAACTACAACCCCCAACATGCCGTCTCTTGCCACAGCTGGATAACCACGGGTTGAGAAACATTGCTCCAACAGCTGTTGCAAAACTACAACTCCTGACATGCCCGGACAGCCAATGGCTGTCCGGGCATGTTGGGAGTTGTAGTTTTGCAACAGCTGGAGGCACCCTGGTCTATACGTATGTCCAGCTTTTTCATTGATTTGCTGGTATATATTTTTTGTACAGGGCCCTCAGATGGGAGTGGTGGAGGGAGATTTCGCTCTTTGTATAAGTCTTTATCATGGCTACGAGCTGCTGCTACAGATGGGAATGCGTTCTCTGTTTTACTACCTGCGCTCCATCATGGACGGCTCGAAAGGTAAGTGTGCTTAATATCGCTAGCAGTATCCTTATTGCCTATAATTTATACCAGGGCTTGACAAATCCCAGGTTGCCATGGCGACTAAGAATTCCGGTGTGGCGCCTAGATTTTTTTCAGTCCTTTCAAATAGGGGTTGTCCATTTTACAGATTATATGACTAATCCCCCTGTTCTGCCTCAGGTCAGTGCTATAGTGTAACATGAGCAGCGGACGTCAGGTGACTGATACAGCCAATCAGGGGCTTCATTGGTCACTGCCTGTACTTGTGACACATGAGCGAAGATTAGGGGGGCACTTATGATTGTTACACGTAAGAGGAGATGAGGTGGATCACTAATGATCCTGACACGTGAAGGGGGGGGGGCACTAATGATCGTGACACATGAGGGGGGGCACAAATGATTGTGACACACATGAGGAGAGATGAGGGGGGCACTAATGATTGTGACACATGAGGGAGAAACTAATGATCGTAACACATGAGGAGAGATGAGTGGGCACTAATGACTGACACGGGGATCCCCAATGATCATGACACATGAGGGGAGATGAGAGGGACACTAATGAGACGGACACCCTAAAGGAAATAAGGGACACAAATGTTCAGGACACATTCCGGGATGTGATGGAGACACTAATGACTGTGACATAGGGAGATGAGCGGGCAATTATGGCCATGACATGGGGAAATGAGGGGACTCAAATGACTGTGACACAGGGAGAGATGAGGGGACATTAATGACATCGACAAAGGGGGAGATGAGGGGACTCTAATGACTGTGACATAGGGAGAGATGAGGGGACATTAATGACTGTGACATAGGGAGAGATGAGGGGGTACACTGACAGTGACACAGGGAGAGATGAGGGGACTAATGACTGTGACACGGAGAGATGAGGGGGACACTGACTGTGACACAGGGAGAGAGGAGGGGACTCTAATGGCTGTGGCACAGGTAGAGATGAGGGGACATTAGTGGCTGTGACACAGGGAGAGATGAGGGGGACACTGACAGTGACACAGGGAGAGATGAGGGGACACTGACTGTGACACAGGGAGAGATGAGGGGACTCTAATGGCTGTGGCACAGGTAGAGATGAGGGGACATTAGTGGCTGTGACACAGGGAGAGATGAGGGGACACTAATGACTGTGACACAGGGAGAGATGAGGGGACTCTAATGGCTGTGGCACAGGGAGAGATGAGGGGACATTAGTGGCTGTGACACAGAGAGAGATGAGGGGGACACTGACAGTGACACAGGGAGAGATGAGGGGACACTAATGACTGTGACACAGGGAGAGATGAGGGGGACACTGACTGTGACACAGGGAGAGATGAGGGGACACTAATGACTGTGACACAGGGAGAGATGAGGGGACTCTAATGGCTGTGGCACAGGGAGAGATGAGGGGACATTAGTGGCTGTGACACAGGGAGAGATGAGGGGACACTAATGGCTGATCATGGGCCATTACATAACGTGCGACTGGCCCCTAAGTTTTTTTTGTTTTGTTTTTCCATAACAAATTTGTCCAGCCCTGATATACAAATGATGCAGGGACTGAGGGATCTTTTTTCCTGCTGTTCTAGCATAAGGTTTCTTCTTTTTCCTTGTTTCAGGTATGAATCGGGCAAGAAATGATCTTGGAAGAAATTCTGACTTCATGACTCTATACCAGAATCTGGAGTCCATGTTTTCAGCGGTTAATGGTTTGTATGACTCCAAGGGTCTTTTACCAAGGGCAGAAAATGTTTAGTGGAGCCGTCTGACTCTTAGGACTGGCACAGTAAAGTCTGTGTGGTCGGGGACTACTGACTATACTATATGACGTACACATGTGATCTATATACACTGCGCACTCGTGATCTATATACACTGCGCACTCGTGATCTATATACACTGAGCACTCATGTGATCTATATACATTGAGCACTCATGTGATCTATATACACTGAGCACTCATGTGATCTATATACACTGAGCACTCATGTGATCTATATACATTGAGCACTCATGTGATCTATATACACTGCGCACTCATTTGACCTTTATACACTGTGCACTGATATGGCCTATATATGTTGCGTACTCGTATGACCTAAATACACTGCTCAATCAGGTTATCTATATACACTGCGTGCTAATATGACCTATATACACTTCACACACTGCATGCTGATGACACCTATATACACTGTGCGCTCATGTGACTTATATATACACTGTGCGCTCATGTGACTTATATATACACTGTGCGCTCATGTGACTTATATATACACTGTGCGCTCATGTGACCTATGTACACTGCGCGCGAATATGACCTACAGTCAGGGCCGTAAATGTTGGCACCCCGAAATATTTCTAGAAAATGAAGTGTTTCTCACAGAAAAGGATTGCAGTAACACATGTTTTGCTATACACATGTTTATTCCCTTTGTGTGTATTGGAGCTAAACCAAAAATGGGAGGGAAAAAAAAAGCAAATTGGACATAATGTCACCAAACTCCAAAAATGGTCTGGACAAAATTATTGGCATCCTTATCTCAATATTTGGTCGCACACCCTTTGGAAAAAATAACTGAAATCAGTGGCTTCCTATAACCATCAATAAGCTTCTTACACCTCTCAGCCGGAATGTTGGACCACTCTTCCTTTGCAAACTGCTCCAGGTCTCTTATTGGAAGGCGCCTTTTTCAAACAGCAATTTTAAGATCTCTCCTCAGGTGATCAATGGGATTTAGATCTGGACTCATTGCTGCCACTTCAGAACTCTCCAGCGCTTTGTTGCCATCCATTTCTGGTGCTTATTGACGTATGTTTGGGGTCATTGTCCTACTGGAAGACCCAAGATCTGGGACACAAACCCAGCTTTCTGACACTGGGCTGTACAGTGCGATCTGTTGTTAATCCTCAGATTTCATGATGTCTTGTACACATTCAAGGCCCCCAGTGCCAGAGGCAGCAAAACAACCCAAAAACATAATGGAACCTCCCCAATATTTCACTGTAGGTACTGTTTTCTATTCTTTCTAGGCCGTTATTTCTTTTTCGATAAACAGTAGAATGATGTGCTTTACCAAAAAGCTCTATCTTGGTCTCCTCTGTCC
The DNA here is from genome assembly GCF_029499605.1 of Hyla sarda. Classification (NCBI taxonomy): domain Eukaryota; kingdom Metazoa; phylum Chordata; class Amphibia; order Anura; family Hylidae; genus Hyla; species Hyla sarda. Next base: position 16,399,591 of record NC_079199.1, read on the forward strand.
ACAAGATGTTTTCCCAGAAGGATTTTGGTTACTCAAGTTCATTTTGGCAAAATGTAGTCTTACTTTTTTATGTCTATGTCAGCAGTGGGGTCCTCCTGGGTCTCCTCCATAGTGGGGTCCTCCTGGGTTTCCTTCTATAGCGTTTAATTTAATTTAAATGTCGACGGATAGTTCACGCTGATACTGATGCTCCTTGAACCTGCAGGACAGTTTGAATATCTTTGGAACTTGTTTGGGGCTGCTTATCCACCATCTGGACTATCCTGCATTGACACTTTTCATCAATGTTTCTCTTCCGTTATCGCTCAGGGAGATTAGCTACAGTGCCATGGGTTGCAAACTTCTTGATAATGTTGCGCACTGTGGACAAAGGCAAATCTAGATCTCTGGAGATGGACTTGTAACCTAGAGATTGTTGATATTTTTCCCCCAATTTTGGTTCTCAAGTCCTCAGACAGTTCTCTTCTCTCTCTGTTGTCCATGCTTAGTGTGGCACACACAGACACACGTTGCAAACACTAAGTGAACTTCTCTCCTTTTTATCTGCTTTCAGGTGGGATTTTTATATTGCCCACACCTGCTACTTGCACCAGGTGAGTTTAAAGGAGCATCACATGCTTGAAACAATCTTATTTTTCCACAATTTTGAAAGGGTGCCAATAATTTTCATTTTCTAGAAAAATTTCAGGGGTGCCAACATTTACGGCCATGACTGTATATACACTGCGCGCTCAAATGACCTATATACACAGTGCGCTCATACGACCTATATACACTGTGCGCTCATACGACCTATATACACTGTGCTCTCATATGACCTATATACACTGCGCTCTCATATGACCTATATACACTGCGCTCTCATATGACCTATATACACTGCGCTCTCCTATGACCTATATACACTGCGCTCTCCTATGACCTATATACACTGCGCTCTCATATGACCTATATACACTGCGCTCTCCTATGACCTATATACACTGCGCTCTCCTATGACCTATATACACTGCGCTCTCCTATGACCTATATACACTGCGCTCTCATATGGCAGGTGACTGATGTTGTCATAAAGCTCAGGTCTTATGTGGGATGATAGTTTGGCTAGAATTACACTGTAACACATGTCCTCTTCTTACAGGATCTGATGTCAAGAAACCTTTTATCTATAGCCACCCGAAGCTAAAGAAATTAGAAGAAGTCGTGGTCCAGCATTTTAAAAATTGGAACAAACAAGGTAAGTGTGTTCTGATTGTGTGGGCGACACAGGATTTATATTTTAATTATGTATATTTATTTATATTTATTTTTTGGGTGAAATGGCAAAGGACTTGTTAGGCTGGGTTTTTGACCATGTGACCAAGTAAACTCCTGATCTTTTTGCCTCATTGGGCCAATTCTGTAGTTTTATTCATATGGATTTCTCTGTGAACCTTGTTGCAAATTCATGCACCAAACGAAATGCCCCTGAATTTTAAATGGTATATCCACCTCAAGACCTATAACTTATCACAAGGTGTATGTGGCTTCAGTGTGCTGTGAGTGTATTGCCCCTGCAGGAAGTTGTGTAGTCCTCTGACTGGCCCCAACAGCTACATTACCATCTCTCTGTCATATATATATATATATAATGTATATATGTGTGTGTGTATTCATACTTCTCCTGTCCTGTCAGGCAGAGTCTCTCCATGTCCCCAGGATCCCCTTTATGTGTTATCCCCTATGTACATAAGTTGTATAATAAAATGTAATGTTTCTTTAATAGCTGTTACCATGTGATTGTTACCCAGGAGGCACTAGTGACCAGATGACCCCCCAAGTGACCTATGGGCTCCTTGCACAGCCCCCTATATAACCAGGGGAGGGGCTGCAATGTCTCTCTTAGCTCATTGCTATTCCTGCTGAGGTCCAGTGCAGACGTCTCAGAGAGCGTCCAGAGCATTGGAGGCCTCAAGCCTAAAGTCTGCAGCCACAAGTCATCTCAAGTCAGCTCAAAGTCATCTTCATGTCAATTGTCAAGTCAGTCAAGTCAAGTCTTCTATATAGTCACCGTGGCCTGTACTAAAGTGTCTCTACATACTGCAAGTCCCAGCAAGCCTGCGAGGTCCCTGTGTCACTGGTCACCTCCTTGGGATATTGGCTGTACTGCATAGACTGTATCACCTGTTTACCCTCAGGAAAGCTACCGTTGTCCATAACTTGGCGTTGGTGTCTTCATTGCCCAGGACAAGCGGTGGTTAAGGCTAAACACGCCCTGGCGTCACGACAAGAAGGGGTTAATAACATCTGCCCCTAGGGCAGTGGTCTTCAACCTGCGGACCTCCAGATGTTGCAAATCTACAACTCCCAGCATGCCCGGACAGCCGTTGGCTGTCTGGGCATGCTGGGAGTTGTAGTTTTGAAACATCTGGAGGTCCGCAGGTTGAAGACCACTGCCCTAGGGTTACAACATCTGCCCTACATTGCACCCTGCTGGCACTATATAAAGGATAGACAATAAGAGGTCTGATCCAGGGAGGGGGCGGCCGCTGGGACCCCCTGCCATCTCCGGCCTGGCACCCCTGCTTCTGAACATTTATGTTGAAGGCTACAGGCAGCCGCAGTTGTCACGCCCGCCTCCATTATTGTCTATGGAAGGCAGCGTGACATCTTGTCACTCGTAATCCGCCACAGAGCGGAGTTAGCTCTGTGCCGCTGATTACTGGGGCACCAGACCGGAGATCGCAGGACCCTTATGCCCATTCCATGTACATATATATATATATATATATATATATATATATATATATAACACAAACCTCCTGTTTATCTCTCTCTCTCTCTCTCTCTCTCTCTATCTATCTATCTATCTATCTATCTATCTATATATATATATATATATATATATAAATAAAAATATAATGGGCATAAAGTGTCTGAATATATATATATATATATATATATATATATACATAGTTACATAGTTAGTACGGTCGAAAAAAGACATATGTCCATCAAGTTCAACCTACCCCTTAATTCCCTGGTTGAACTTGATGGACATATGTCTTTTTTCGACCGTACTAACTATGTAACTATGTAACTATGTATATATATATATATATATATTCAGATACTTTATGCCCATTATATTTTTATTTACAGTGACCCCTTGACCTACGATGGCCCCGGCATACGATAATTTCAACATGCGATGGCCTCTCAGAGGCCATCGCATGTTGAAGGCAGCATCAACACACGATGCTTTATGTCGGGGCCATCGCATAAACGGCTGCAGCCGGATAGCCGTTTACAGTGCCCTGTGAGCGCCGGTGATGGTCACTCACCTGTCCTCAGGGCTCCGGCGCGTCCTCTTCGGGATCCCCTGCATCATCAGCGCTCTCCATAGTCGTCATCACGTCGCTGCGCACGCCATCCCTTCATCCAATAGGAGCGGCGTGCGTAGCGACGTGATGGCGACGATCGAGAGCGAGGATGCCGGGGAAGCAGAGGCCTTGCCGGAGCGTCGGGAACACCTCAGGGACGTGGCGACATCCCGGGCAGCGGTGACGAGCGGTGACGGTCCGGAGCGGCGGGGACAGGTGAGTACAACTTTCTCTAACAGTGGTCTACAACCTGCGGACCTCCAGATGTTGCAAAACTACAACACCCAGCATGCCCGGACAGCCGTTGGCTGTCCGGGCATGCTGGGTGTTGTAGTTTTGCAACATCTGGAGGTCCGCAGGTTGTAGACCACTGTCCTATACTTTACATTGCACGGATCCCTCAACATACGATGGTTTCAACAAACGATGGTCCATTTGGAACGAATTACCATCATATGTTGAGGGACCACTGTATGTGTGTGTGTGTGTATATATGTGTGTATATGTATGTATATATATATATATATATATATATATATATATATATATATATATATATATATATATAATATTGGGCATAAGATCGCGGGGGGTCCTGCCATCTCTGGCCTGGCGCCCCAGTAATCCGCTGCACAGAGCTAACTCTGCTCTGTGGCGGATTATAAGTGACAAAAGATGTCACGCTGCCTTCCATAGACCTTAAAATAAATAAATAAAAATATATATAATTTTACATTTTTTTTATTTACTTTTTCTTTTTTTTTTTATCTAGAATTTATTTTTAAGGACATAACCTTTTAATAGAAATTCTGTGTGAAATCACGCCTCCTATCTAGCAGAGCCCAATCTGCGCACACACCTTTTGTGAGGCTCAGACAATGCCGGTTTTTGATGGAGAGAGAAGGAATTGTGCGCGCTGACATGGGCAGGACCTGCTTGTTTTGTAATACACTTAGATGAGAGGGTGAAGTACACAGTAGGTGCCGGGGGAGCTGGAGGATAATTGAGACACACACACACATGTACTATCTGCAGGATTGCATAAGTCTTTTCTGGCTGTGCCGTGCGCGACTGTGATTTTCAATTTTTACTTTTTTCTTTTCTTTTATGAAATGATTGGGGGCAGAGGGAGCAAGGGCAAAAACCCAGAGTGCATTGTTTCCTTTTATATAAAGAACACACGGCTCCAAAAACTCATATCCAGGAAACGTTTGACTCGAAAATAGAAAGTTTAGAAATTAGAAAGTTATCATTTTAGTCTCTTAAACTAAAAGCTTTGTTAAACATATATTACTGTGCCTTTTCAAAGCTTAATTTGCTAAAATGTTAGAAGGGTTATTCTATAATTAAGTCGTCTCCCTATACACAGAATAGGGGATAACTAGGTGATCGTGGGGGTCCGACTGCTGGGACCACCCACTAACGACAAGGTCAGTGGTCCGTCATCCTCCAAGTAAATGGAGCCAAGTTGCGTTCATGCTCGGCCACCACTCTATTCTCTATACCAGTGTTTCCCAACCAGGGTGCCTCCAGGTGTTGCAAAACTACAACTCCCAGCATGCTTGGCAGGTGCAAAAAGTGGAAATACACTTACCATGTGATGTTGGTAAGTTGAGGACACAACACCGTATAGCGTATGGATGTGTTGCAATCCAATCTGTTAGCAGCCTTGATCCTCCGGTCAGGTCCTCGCTTCACCGGTTTGCAACAATCAAGAAAAGAGCACAGAAAAATGGATCTTCTCCCGGCGCAATTACAGGGTCATGAACGGGACTTAGGTCATGGATATTGCATCATAAAGGTTTTATTGGGCACAACAAACAACGCGTTTCTTGCCCGGAAAGGGCACTTCATCAGACAATGTGCACAAACGCATTGCCTGATGAAGTGCCCTTTCCGGGCAAGAAACGCGTTGTTTGTTGTGCCCACTAAAACCTTTATGATGCAATATCCATGACCTAAGATCCTTTTTTCTGTACTTTTTTCTTGATTGTGATGATGGTGAAACCTTCTTTCCCCGTAGAGGATGCCCTCTTGTCATGGTGACCGGCCTAGGTATAAAATATCACTATAAAGATCTCTGCACTGTCCATTCATATATTTGTACATTGTGATCAGATCGCCCGAGACGTCTTTTCTCTAAGCTAAATAACCCCAAGTGATAACCTTTCTTGGTCCTGTAATCCTCCCCGACCATTAACTATCATTGTCACCCTCCTCTGCCCCCTCTCCAGTTTGACCATGTCCTTCTTATGTACAGTGGTCCCTCAAGTTACAATATTAATTGGTTCCAGGACGACCATTGTATGTTGAAACCATTGTATGTTGAGACTATAACTCTATGGAAACCTGGTAATTGGTTCTGAAGCCCCCAAAATGTCATCCAAAAATAGGAAAAAGTGAGGAATAAAGAATAATAAGTAGATAACTAATATAGATAAAGCAAATCATTACACATAAAAGTAAGAAAGATCTGCTGGGAGCTGTAATCACTGTCTATGTCAGTGTTTCCCAACCAGGGTGCCTCCAGCTGTTGCAAAACTACAACTCCCAGCATGCCCGGACATGCTGGGAGTTGTAGTTTTGAAACAGCTGGAGGCACCCTGATTGGGTAACAATGGTTTAAGTAGAGGACAAGAGCTTCTTTAAGGTCCTACACAGTACACACAGTGTCCCAAATGGAGCCACCCTTACTTGGTGTCCAAAGGAGCAGCTAACCCTGGCACAGATAAGGAGTAGTACAGAACTTGTAGTACCTCCCTGTACTGTAGGGGGCGCTACCAGACAGTCGGTCAGTGCATGCACTTCAGTAATACAGGTAAAGAGTACAGAACATGTAGTACCTCCCTGTACTGTAGGGGGCACTACCAGACAGCCAGTCAGTGCATGCACTTCAGTAATACAGGTAAAGAGTACAGAACATGTAATACCTCCCTGTACTGTAGGGGGTGCTACCAGACAGCCAGTCAGTGCTTGCACCTCAGTAATACAGGTAAAGAATACAGAACATGTAGTACCTCCCTGTACTGTAGGGGGCGCTACCAGACACCAGTCAGTGCTTGCGCCTCAGTAATACAGGTGATTTACCAGTAAAATGCCCATTCTGATTGGTCAGTTCCTCCAGTTGTGGCATGTCTCACAGATCTGGACTGTCTGTACATTGTATGTTGAGTCTGGTTTCAAGTTACAATGGTCCAGAAAAAAAACATTGTAAGTTGAGGGATCACTGTACAGGGGTTCAGAATTGGACACAATTCTCCATATGTGATCTGACAAATGATGTATACAGAGGTAACTGTGTCCCTGTCCGGATCCTCTATGCCTCTCTATACATCCCATGACTTTGTTAGCCTTGGCAGCAGCTGCCTGGCACTGGTCACTAAAGTTGAGCTTACTGTCCACCAATATCCCAAAGTCCATGTCGGACGCAGGTTTACCTAATGTCTTATTATTTAGCACATATTGGAAAAAATATAGAACATTCTCAATTAGGATCAATAGTTGTTTCATTTGCCAACGACAGGTACAATTTTTAATTTTCCAACCGACCCCAAAGCAAATGTTTGAAGAGCGTAGAATGTGACCAGTTTACAGATGTACAGGGAGGTCGAAGGCACTTGAACAACATCCGTCCTTTTGTCTTTACGCCGCTTTCGGAGCCGAGTGATTTGTGCAGCCGATATTGAACGTGTTTTTTTTTTTATTATTATCTAGGCCATCTCACAGCAGCTAATTTCAAGGAAATCAATTTGTATGATTTGTTCATTGTGTCATGTGATAAGGTTAATTGTACAAAAAAAGCGCAGTCCCCTATCGATTGGGCACGTGGGGGGAGGGGGACGGACTAATTAGAGTCTGGTTAATTGGTCTAGTGGGCTACAAACTGAGCTTTTAATAAACCCTACAGAAGCGCAGACATATCTGTAATTACCTACGTTGGTGTTTTCTCTCAATTTACAAAAAATTAATAAATAAATTCAAAGAAAATTTTAGATTTGATGAATATATTTTAGATTTTACTTTTCCTACTTTATGCATGGAACTAATCTGCAGTGGATTATTGATACCATTGACGTTAATGTGTCTGCAGAAAATCCGCAAATCTGCCGCTGTTGCGGATTATCCGCAGACCCATTGAAGTCAATGGTATCAAATTCCACTGAACACGTGAACATACCCGAAGGGTCTATTTACACGCACAGATTTGAAGCGGTGTTCAGTCATTTAGGTTATATTGCAATGTGCAGCATAAAATCCTACACTTTAAATCCTGCACATCAGAGTACCGCCTAAGGGTAGGGTCACACGTGCCGTATTTTGCTGCGTATTTTCTTTTTGGAACACAGAGCTCTCTGCTGACATCATGAGCACAGTGCTCTCTGCTGACATCTCTGTCCATTTTAAGAATTGTCCAGAGTAGGAGAAAATCCCCATAGAAAACATATGCTGCTCTGGACAGTTCCTAAAATGGACAGAGATGTCAGCAGAGAGCACTGTGCTCGTGATGTCAGCAGAGAGCTCTGTGTTCCAAAAAGAAAGGAATTTCTTCTGTAGGATTCAGCAGGTAATAAATAAGTACTGGAAGGATTAAGATTTTTTAATAGAAGTAATTTACCAATCTTTTAAACTTTCTGGCACCAGTTGATTTAAAAAAAAAAAAAAAAGAAAAAAAAAAAAGTTTTCCACCGGAGTACCCCTTTAAAGTAGGATTTCTGAGTCTCCCCGGGGCACCTGTCCTAAAAGCCCTAAGAAAGGGGATGGATCAGAGCCAATATGGTGTTTGTCCGGGTAGACAAATACTCATTGAAGTGCTCTGTAACCAGGGTGAGGGCTGCGGGATCAGAGTCTTTTGATGCACTTCTCTTAAGTACCGGGTGGGATGTACAGGGCCGCCTTTATAAAAGTATTCGGATAAAAAGAGAGAACTGTTCCCCCTGAATAAGGGACCATTCACATTGGAATGGGATGAAGCCAGTGTTTCCCCCAACCAGGAGGCCTCCAGCTGTTGCAAAACTACAACTCCCAGCATGCCCGGACAGCCAATAACCCCTTTAGTTACTGAAGGGGTTTTTAAATAGAAGTAATTTAGAAATCTATACAACTTTCTTGCACGAGTTGATTTGAAAACATTCTTCTCCCTATGGAGTACCCCTTTAATGTACTTTAGATCTGTAGTACCCAGCACATCGATCTCGTTGATGTCCATAGATTCCACGTCATGCATACACTTTTTGTGGCCGCAAACAGGGCCAGATTAAGGCTGCCTGGAAGACGGAGCACTTCATTATGATGGCCCCCCCACCAGTTCCCCACATTGGGTGCAGTATAGTTCCCCCGAATTAGGTTGGCAGTATAGTTCCCCCGCATTAGGTTGTAGTTCCCACACATTAGGTTGGCAGAACAGTTCCCCTACATTAGGTTGGCAGTACAGTTCCCCCACATTAGGTGCAGTATAGTTCCCCCACATTAGGTTGGCAGTATAGTTCCCCCCACATTAGTTTGGCAGTACAGTTCCCCCACATTAGGTTGGCAGTACAGTTCCCCCACATTAGGTTGGCAGTACAGTTCCCCCACATTAGGTTGGCAGTACAGTTCCCCCACATTAGGTTGGCAGTACAGTTCCCCCACATTAGGTTGGCAGTACAGTTCCCCCACATTAGGTTGGCAGTACAGTTCCCCCGCATTAGGTTGGCAGTACAGTTCCCCCGCATTAGGTTGGCAGTATAGTCCCCCCGCATTAGGTTGGCAGTATAGTCCCCCCGCATTAGGTTGGCAGTATAGTCCCCCCGCATTAGGTTGGCAGTATAGTCCCCCCGAATTAGGTTGGCAGTATAGTTCCCCCGCATTAGGGGCGGTATAGTTCCCCCACATTAGGGGCGGTACGGTTCCCCCCCATTAGGGGCGGTACGGTTCCCCCCCATTAGGGGCGGTACGGTTCCCCCCCATTAGGGGCGGTACGGTTCCCCCCCCATTAGGGGCGGTACGGTTCCCCCCCATTAGGGGCGGTACGGTTCCCCCCCATTAGGGGCGGTACGGGTCCCCCACATTAGGGGCGGTACGGGTCCCCCACATTAGGGGCGGTACGGGTCCCCCACATTAGGGGCGGTACGGGTCCCCCACATTAGGGGCGGTACGGTTCCCCCACAGACATGCATTCTGAAGCGATATACAGTGTACAGCTGGAGGCTGTATGCCTGCTTACTGCTCCACTTCAGTGTTCCGACCACCACTCCTCCGGTCCGGGGTCACGATCTACTGCTATGGTCTGGGACCGTAGGAGCGGAGGTCGGAACACTGAAGATGACGTGCCGCTGGTAACTTAACATGCGCGCGTCCTCCTTGATGTTCCACTTTTCTCCTATGGGCGCACATCAGTGTCGTCCCTGTGTGTGCTACCTTCCTGCGGCCCCTGCATTTTTAAAGTCAACGTGGGGGCCGCCGCAGAGAGGTAACCGCCGGGACATCCTTGTGTCCTGAAAAGATTGTTCGGGACACAGGGATGTCCCGAATGTGACAAGGGCCCCCTGCGGGCACTGGGCCCGGAGCAGGTACTCCATGAGCGCCAATGATGATCCGGCCCTGGCCACAAAGATCGCATGGTCAGGTAACTGTCATTCTCCGTATCTATTATTCTGTAATTACCTTCTCTCCTTTATTGCAGGTCAGAGTTCTTCCAGCAGTTGTCCCGTTAACACCCGTATCATGATCTTCTCTTCCTTCCGGGACAGTGTCCAAGAAATAGCAGAAATGCTCAACCAGCATCAGCCTATTGTCAAAGTTATGACCTTTGTGGGCCATTCATCCACTGGGAAAGGAGTTAAAGGTTTCACCCAGAAAGAGCAGCTGGAGGTGGGTACCATTTTACGGTTAAGTAGGTAGTAGGGCTGCTTGGGGAAAATGTGCCATTGCGATTATAGAGGTAAATATTGCGATCTCCATTAGGGATGTAAGAAAAAATCGATTCTCGCGATAATCGCGATTTTTCATTTGCCGATACAGAATCGATTCAAAATATTTTTGAATCGATTCTTTTAGGGATGTGGAATTTTTAATAAAACGCACTTTTCTTACCTGCCAACGAGCCCGCGGAGCTCCGGTACAGGTGTTCGGTCCCCGGGCTGTATTCTTCTTACTTCCTGTTAGTCCGGCACGTCACATGGAGCTTCAGCCTATCACTGGCCGCAGCGATGTCCCGCCTCCGCTGGTGATAGGCTGAAGCTCCATGTGACGTGCCGGACTAACAGGAAGTAAGAAGAATACAGCCCGGGGACCGAACGCCTGTACCGGACTGTACCGGAGCTCCGCGGGCTCGTTGGCAGGTAAGATAAAGTGCGTTTTATTTTATTTTGCAGCCCTGACGGGATAACATGAGAAAAGTGAGCACCGGAGTACTAGATCGCCGCTGTCAAAGCTGACAGCGGCGTCTATTGGGATCTATGAATGCTCCCAGGTGGGCGATATATCGCGATGTATCGTCACCTAGACGGTATCGCGATATATCGCGATATATCGAATCGCCACACTGGTATCGCGATTCGAATCGAATCGCCAAATTCTTGGCGATTCACACCCCTAATCTCCATATGCAATTGCGATATAATAAACAAATGATGAAATCCCCCAATTTCATTCCAATCCCCCCCAATTTCACATTCCCCCATATTTCAGGTTTATCCCACGCTTAAAGTCCACTCACCCCGTTTCATGTCCACTCCCCCCCCCGTTTCACGTTTATTCCCCCATTTCACATCTACCCCTCCATTTCACGTCAATTCCCCCCCGTCACATCTCCTGATGTCACTTCTCGCCCCCAAGTCAAATCTTCCCCATTTCATGTCCACACCCCCGAGTCTCATTCCCCCCTATCAGAAAACCCTAATGCTCACCTAGCCCTGCTCCCCCGTAGGTCTGCCGCAGATCCCAATTCGCAAAAAATAGTGATGCAATTGCAATATATTGTGAAGCCCTAGTAGGTAGAGTGGTTCTATCATTGATCAAAACAAGTAATACAGTTGTCCCCATTTCGCAGGTGGTGAAGCGGTTCCGGGAGGGCGGGTATAATACGCTGGTCTCCACCTGTGTAGGAGAAGAAGGCTTGGACATCGGAGAGGTGGATCTCATCATTTGCTTTGATGCCCAGAAAAGTCCTATCCGTCTCGTCCAGAGAATGGGTCGAACGGGAAGAAAACGCCAGGGACGGATAGTGGTGATATTGAGCAAAGGACGGGAGGAGCGAGTACGTTACCAGTTTTGTTGTCCTTCAATGAATACTTTGACGTGTGTGTGTAATATATATTCACATATGTATATATAATATATATGTGTGTGTGTGTGTGTATATATATATATATATGTGTACTTCCGACTCGACTCCTCTGTATTAATATGCAAATGTATTTTATACATTCCTTGAAGGAAAGAAAGGTAACATACCTGTCATTACCACAGGACTACTGGCTGGGAAGCCAACAGTTTACTGTATTGAACAGTTTGTGTGCTGATCTGCTGCTGAAGATAGGGCAGTGGGAGGATCCAGGAAGGGGCATTTATTATAAAACATGATTTCCCTAGTAGAATCCCATAGTCATGTTTAAAGTTTAAAGGGGTACTCCGCCCCTAGACATCTTATCCCCGGGGTCCCGCTGCTGGCGACCCCTGGGATCGCCACTGTGGCACCGCGCTTTCATTACTATACAGAGCGAGTTCGGGGGACGGATACAGAGCGATACAGAGAACATAGCAGCGTAATGTCATAGCTCCGCCCCTCGTGACATCACGGCCCGCCCCCTTAATGCAAGTCTATGGCGGGGCGCCACGCCCCCTCCCATAGACTTGTATTGAGGGGACTGGCCGTGACATCACGAGGGGCAGAGCCACGACGTAACGGTGCTCCAACCCCTGTATCGCCCGTCATTACGCACAGAGCGAACTCGCTCTGTGCAGTAATGAGAGCGCGGTGCCGCAGCGGCAATCCCGGGGGACACCAGCAGCGGGACCTATTGACCCTCCATTCCCTTCACTTATACAAGTGTCTCTAGTCCTGCAAAAAACATATTTCCTTAACCCCTTATCAGTGAGTGAGAGGCTAGGTTACCCATGGGTTCCCTGTAACAGCAGAACACAACACTATGGAAAGTATAAGTATTGCCGCTTCTAATTGTGCGTTGTGTGCCATATAATATAGCACATGAAAAGCTTCTTCACGGTCACTTAACATGTTCGTTTTGCGGTTACGTGAGGCACTGCATGCATTGGTCTTTATTCTTAAAGTAGAGAAGTCATTAATTATAACTTTTTGTGAATTGGGACATTTAAACTTGCTTTTTTTTATTCCAATCTAAATTTAGTAGGAGTCTGAGTCGGTGCATTGTTTGCCAACTCCGATTTCAGGTACCCAAAATTTCGTCCGACTCCTCGACTCCGACTCAGTCTCCGACTCCACAGCCCTGGTTGAGGGATAGCCAATGTCATTGTATACATCCACCACAGTAGTGCACCTAAATTCCTGTATTCTATGACTCTAATTGTTACACATCTGCACCGTCTATCTGGTGTAGGATTCTATTGTGGCACTTGTAGTCCGCTGCAGGCATCCTCCATTGTATGCATTTTTATGCTGGGGATCGCCCCTAGCAACGGACTAAAAGGGCAGGATCTGCTCCCCCAGTATAAATGCACAGCCACATTTGGGGTTGAGCACCTCAAGCCATTTGTGTGTGTGTATGTATAATATATATGTATATATATATATATATATATATATATATATGTATATATGTGTGTGTAAATATATATATAATCTACGTGTGTGTGTGTGTGTGTATTTATATATTTATATGTATATATATATATATACATATATATATATGAAGGAAAATGGTGGAAGACGGCTAGAGATGAGCGAAATTACAGTGATTTGATCCGTAACAAACCCAGCGGCGCGGCGGTTGCTGACTTATCCTGCATAAATTAGTTCAGCTTTCTGGTGTCCCGTTGGGCTGGAGACTCTCCTAGGACTGTATCCACATTTTCCAGCCACCGGAGCACCTGAAAGCTGAACTAATTTATCCAGGATAAAGTCAGCAAACACCTAGCCGCGAGGTTCATGCAGAATCGAAGTACTGTAACTTCGCTTATCTCTAAAGACGGCATTCAAAAAATGTTTTGATAACAAGTGGTGGTTTATTCACCCATACAATACAGGTAATGCGATATTTTGACCAAGCAGAGGTTTTCCTCTGAGCAGTTTGAACCATCGCATTACCTGTATTGTATGGTTGAATAACCCACCACTTGTTTTCTAAACATTTTTGGAGTGCCGCCTTCCACCATTTTTCTTCTCTACAATTGGTTAGGCTTTGAGGACTGAGCACCCGCCTGACTTTGAAAGTCATCACTGTGCATCATCCATATTTCCTTTTAGATATATATATATACATATATAGATATATATATATAGATAGATAGATAGATAGATATATATATATATATATATATATATATATATATATATATATATATATATATATATATATATATATATATATATATATATATATATACACACATATACACAGACCCTGCACCAGGCTGGGAAGACTGAATCTGCAATAGGCAAGCAGCTTGGTGTAAAGAAATCAACTGTGGGAGTAATTATTAGAAAATGGAAGATATACAAGACCACTGATAATCTCCCTCCATCTGGGGCTCCACACAAGATCTCACCCCGTGGTGTCAAAATGATCACAAGAACTGTGAGCGAAAATCCCAGAACCACATGGGGGGGACCTAGTGAATGACCTGCAGAGAACTGGGACCAAAGTAACAAAGGCTACCATCAGTAACACACTATGCCGCCAGGGACTCAAATCATGCAGTGCCAGACGTGTCCCCCTGCTTAAGCCAGTACAAGGCCAGGCCCGTCTGAAGTTTGCTGGAGAGCATTTGGATGATCCAGAATAGGATTGGGAGAATGTCATATGGTCAGATGAAACCAAAGTAGAACTTTTTGGTAAAAACTCAACTCATCGTGTTTGGAGGAGAAAGAATGCTGAGTTGCATCCAAAGTACACCATACCTACTGTGAAGCATGGGGGTGGAAACATCATGCTTTGGGGCTGTTTTTCTGCTAAGGGATCAGGATGACTGATCCGTGTAAAGGAAAGAATGAATGGGGCCATGTGAGATTTTGAGTGAAAACCTCCTTCCATCAGCAAGGGCATTGAAGATGAAACATGGTTGGGTCTTTCAGCATGACAATGGTCCCAAACACACCGCCCGGGCAACGAAGGAGTGGCTTCGTAAGAATCATTTCAAGGTCCTGGAGTGGCCTAGCCAGTCTCCAGATCTCAACCCCATAGAAAACATTTGGAGGGAGTTGAAAGTCAATGTTGCCCAGTGACAGCCCCAAAACATCACTGCTCTAGAGGAGATCTGCATGGAGGAATGGGCCAAAATACCAGCGACAGTGTGTGAAAACCTTGTGAAGACTTACAGGAAACGTTTGACCTCTGTCATTGCCAACAAAGGGTATAGAACAAAAAGTATTGAGATGAAATTTTTTTATTGACCAAATACTTATTTTCCACCATACTTCGCAAATTCTTTAAAAATCAGACAATATGATTTTATGGATTTTTCTTCTCATTATGTCTGTCATAGTTGAGAGGCCTGTCATTTTCATCATAGGTATACCTCATCTTTTAAAGTGGGAGAACTTGCACAATTGGTAGCTGACTAAATACTTTTTCCCCCCACTATATATATAGCTACCTGACGGGTGTCGGACTATTAACTGTTTTGGACTATTGGAAGATCAAAGCGCAATGGGTGAATTTTACAGGTCTTCAAGGACTGTTCACACTGTAATATGGAGCAGGGATTGCTTGTTGTATTAGATTGAAATGTCTCACATACAGGCCATAGGAAGCTGTTCTGTATTGTACTGTGACGGGAGCGATGTAGGGCACTGTGCAGACCATATGCAAATAGTGACCTTCATAAATAGGCATGCCGCTGTCACCGCAGTGTCCGATTGTCAGTCCTCGATACTGTTAATAGCAGCATGTAGGGTATGGAGAACATTCAGCTCACACACAATAGACACACATTGTGTTGCCTGATGTGGCGGTTTGTATTGAGTGTTTCTACCTAAAGGCACGCTGAATTCTGAGAAGTATTGTCATTGACTGCCGCCATATATATTTACAAGTGGAGTGAAAAACATTGATTGTCAAGGGTCAGGATATATTAAAGGGGTACTCCACCCCATGCATCTTATCCCCTATCCACAGCATAGTGGATAAATGTCTGATCGCCAGGGGTCCGGCCGCCGGGACTCCCAGCGATCTGCACAGCGGCCCAGTGATCCACGTGCATGGAGTGATCTCCGCAATTGACTGACACGCCCCTCCATATATCACTCTGTATCTCCGTCTCTCACATAGACTTGAATAGAGAGGGCATGACAACCACGGCCGTTCTGAAGCCTAGCACTGCCGGCGTTCAGAACATAAATGTTCGTAACGCCAGGGTGCCGGGCCGGAGATCGCAGGAGTCCCAGCGGTCGGATCCCCACGATCAGACATCTTATCCTCTATTGTTTTGGATTTGGCATTATGATGTCTAGCAACGGAGTACCCCTTTCAGCAGCAAGTGAACAGTCAGGTCTTCAGACTGATTTGTTGCAAGCAGAAAAATGGGCAAATGTGAAGATCTTAGAGAATGTGATAAGAGCCAAATTGGGATATCTAGATCAGTGTTTCCCAAGGCCAGTCCTCAAGTACCCCAGCAGGTCATGTTTTTAGGATTTCCTTAGTCTTTTACAGGTTAGATAATTGTGCTGATGCCTGAAGAGAAAATCCTGAGAACATAACCTGTTGGGGGTACTTGAGGACCATGCTTGTCCTGTAGGGTGTGCTGGTGGTTAGTCTATCTATCAAAAGTTCTTCAAGGAACTGAAACAAGGGTTTGATGGGCCTGAAGCCTCAAAGTTTCTCTTGGGGTGTTAAGGGGGTACTTTGCCCCTAGATATCTTATTCCCTATCCAAAGGATAGGGGATAAGATGTTTGATCCAGGGGTCCCGCCACTGGGGACCCCCGCCATCTCTCTGCTGCACCTGACATTCGTTTAGAGCGTTCATCGACTTGCATTGAATGTCATGTTTTCAATCATATGGAGCGCTGTGTGTGTGCGTCACTTACTGGGGGAAGACATGGCACCAGGATGCGCTATGAAAAGAAGACAAGCTGTCCGCCACGCCCCCTCCCATAGACCTGCATTGAGGAGGTGTGGCCTGACAGCACAAGGGGTGTGGCCGACCCCCGCAGCTCCCACACAGCGTTTCGAACTAAATGTTCCCGAATGCTGGCCAGTGGAGTACCCCTTTAATAGCCAGGTTAAACACATTGATGTAGAGACAAGATGCTTTATATGTTGTGAGTAGAGCTGATGGCACCTTTTTATATGTATCAACAACATTACATCTGCCTTTTATGTCTTCTCGTTTCTACAGACCTATAATCAAAGTCAATGTAATAAGAGAAGCATCTATAAAGCCATCATGGGAAATAACACAGATTTGCACCTCCAGCAACAAAGCCCTCGCATGGTCCCCGATGGGATCAATCCAACAGTGCACAAGATGTTCATCACACAAGATGCTTACAATGTCAAAGATGGAGCTGGCCCCAAAGACAGACGTTCTGCTGTGGCCCACCGTAAATCATCCGTGTTCTTCAATGCAGAAGGTTTGTGAATTACACCCATGGTAGTGCAGGATGTTCTGCCTGGGTATTGTCTTCTGTTATCACTGTCAAAATAAAACCAGAATTGCTGGACCAGACTCCCAAAGTACATACTGGGGTTAACTTCTACATAACTTCTTGGGGTATTTGTTTTTAAATTAATTTCCTCCAGACATATAACATATAAATATAGTGTTACTACAAATTTTGCTGAATTGAGCATATTTTTTACAGGAAGTTGTGTAGCCAATTCATTGTCAGTCTGGTGTTGTCTCAGCTGCTCCCTGCAAGAAAATCTATCACCCTGATCTTAATTCTGACCAGCCCCTACTGCCTACATCACCATCTTCATGTCATTGTACATATATATATATATATCTTTATTGGGACATTGAGGGGGGTAGTTACAGTGTAGTCAAAGCTTGCTGCCTTGTGCTGAACAATGCCACAGGGAGAGGACCGGATAGGGAATGAATGCAGCAGCTTTTCCAGTGTATGAATTTTACCTATTGTGTCCATTTAACCCCTATAGGACATGTGATGTACATGTACGTCGTGGTGCCCTTGTACTTAGAGCACAGTGATGTACATTTACTCGGAGCGGTTCCGCGATCACTACGTCACCCAACACTGTGATCGGAACCAGGCAGCTACTGTTATCAGCAACGATCCCGCTGATGTCCACCATTAACCCTTCAGATGCTGTGATCAATACCGATCACAGCATGTGAAGCATAGCGGAGGTTTACAAAAATACACCGGACCACCCTTGGTGAAATCTCAGTGGTCTGAAGTGTAAAGATGGCCGGTGAAACTCCACTCGTCTGCTCCGGCCGGCCGGCTACTACCAGAAAAGTAGTTTGCTGAAAACACTATATGCATAGCACTGATCACTATCTGAAATCCAAAGATTGCAATAAATAGCAAAAAAGGGTTTTAAAAATAAATAAATAAATACAATAAAAAACATTTTAATAAAAGTGAATAAGCCCCTCCCCCAATAAAAAAATTCCTGTTTTTCCATTTTACAAAATACAATGTGAAAAGAAAAAAAAATGTTGGTATCGTTGCATGTGTAAATGTCTGAACTATTAAAATAAAATGTTAATAATCCTGTACGGTGGACGACGTAAACGGTTAAAAAAGAAATTTTCAAAATTGCTGTTTTTAGTTCCATCGTATCCCAGAAAGAAATTCAATAAAAAGTGATCACAAAGTCATATATACCCAAATGTAGTACCAATAAAAACTACAGATCACAGCACAAGAAATGAGCCCTCATACAGCCCTACATATAGAAAAATGAGAAAGTTATAGGGGTCAGATTAGGGAGATTTAAAACATACTTATTTTGTTTTAAAAAAAAAACTTTTTTTTTTTTTTTTTTTTTTAACAGTCACCTTAAAGGGGTACTCCGGTGGAAAACTTTTTTCTTAAATCAATTGGTGCCAGAAAGTTAAACAGATTTGTAAATTACTTCTATTAAAAAAATCTTTACCCTTCGAGTACTTTTTAGTAGCTGTATGCTACAAAGGAAATTCTTTTATTTTTTAATCTCTTTTTTTGTCTTGTCCACAGTGCTCTCTGCTGACACCTGATGTTCGTGTCAGGAACTGTCCAGAGCAGGAGAAAATCCCCATAGCAAACCTATGCTGCTCTGGACAGTTCCTGATACGGACAGAGGTGTCAGCAGAGAGCACTGTGGACAAGACAAAAAAATTCAAAAAGAAAATAATTTCCTGTGGAGCATACAGCTGCTAAAATGTACTAGAAGGGTAAAGATTTTTTAATAGAAGTAATTTACAAATCTGTTTAAGGCTGGGTTCACACCACGTTTTTCAAATACGGTTACTGTATACGATTTTCCGCTAAAAAACGTATGGCAAAAACCGTATGCAACCGTATGACTCCAAATTAAAATATACGGTTTTTCCCCGTACGGTTCTATCCGTTTGCATCAGTTTTTGCCAACGGTTTTGCTATTTTGTTGGAATTAGTTTTCCAGCAATTTAATAAAGTTACGATTGTTCTATTGAAATTCCAATCTGCACATGTGTCAACTCCAAAAACGGATTAGAAAAACCGTGTGCAACCGTATTCTGAAATTCTGTGTACGGTTCTCATAGACAACAATGTTAAACGAACCGCATACGGTTCGCATACGTTTTTTCAACCGGAGGCAAAAACGTGGTCAACAGCGTTTTTGCCTACGGTTGAAAAATCGGCAAAACCGTATCCGAGGCAAAACTGATGCAACCGTACACAACATTTGGAATACGGTTTACAATGCATTCTCTATGCATACGGTTTCGAATACAGTCGTATGTTTTTTTGCGGAAAACCGTATACGGTTACCATATTTGAAAAACGTGGTGTGAACCCAGCCTAAATTTCTGGCACCAGTTGCTTAAAAAAAATAAAAAATAAAAATGTTTTCCAATGGAGTACCCCTTTAAGGGGTTTAGCATAGATTTGAAAACCTATATGCTGATACGATATACTGCATCGCCCCCCTGCTTAGTGGCCATATATTTTAATAAAGCTTTAGAGGAAATAAAATATCTTTAACTTTTAAGTATTGTTACTAGTT
The DNA here is from genome assembly GCF_029499605.1 of Hyla sarda. Taxonomy (NCBI): domain Eukaryota; kingdom Metazoa; phylum Chordata; class Amphibia; order Anura; family Hylidae; genus Hyla; species Hyla sarda. Next base: position 16,419,289 of record NC_079199.1, read on the forward strand.
TTATGTATTTCTTACTTAACCCCTTGTTACACAATTCCCCAGACTCCCTGAAAGAAGACTGGCTCCTGACTAATGCAGAGTTTGAGACCTGGGACAGATCCTATCGCTTAAAGGAATCTGATGGAATGAGAGATGTTGTTCTACCCAAGACCCACTTTGAGCTATTCAGAGATCCCGAAGCAGATGTTGTAAGTAGCAGTAAATATAGTTCCTACCTGCTAACAAGTCAATAAACAGTCCATTGCGGTGATGCTGCACGGGCTCTGGTCCTTCCCTGGCCAGTAGCGTAGAGGTATTCTGTACAGGCTGCTGTACGGATAAAAGACGGATCACTACACAGAATAGGAATGAGGATCCGGCAGTGGGGAGAGTGATTGAGCATGTGTGTCCTCCAGCTCTTAGGTCTATACTTGAAGGGGTAGTGACTGAGCATGTGTGTCCTCCAGCTCTTAGTTCTGTAGGTGGAGTGGTAGTGACTAAGCATGTGTGTCCTCCAGCTCTTAGTTCTGTAGATGGAGGGGTAATGACTGAGCATGTGTGTCCTCCAGCTCTTAGTTCTGTAGGTGGAGGGGTAATGACTGAGCATGTGTGTCCTCCAGCTCTTAGTTCTGTAGGTGGAGGGGTAGTGACTGAGCATGTGTGTCCTCCAGCTCTTAGTTCTGTAGGTGGAGGGGTAATGACTGAGCATGTGTGTCCTCCAGCTATTAGTTCTGTAGGTGGAGTGGTAGTGACTAAGCATGTGTGTCCTCCAGCTATTAGTTCTGTAGATGGAGGGGTAGTGACTGAGCATGTGTGTCCTCCAGCTATTAGTTCTGTAGGTGGAGTGGTAGTGACTAAGCATGTGTGTCCTCCAGCTCTTAGGTCTATACATGGAGGGGTAGTGACTGAGCATGTGTGTCCTCCAGCTCTTAGTTCTGTAGATGGAGGAGTAGTGACTGAGCATGTGTGTCCTCCAGCTCTTAGTTCTGTAGATGGAGGAGTAGTGACTGAGCATGTGTGTCCTCCAGCTCTTGGCTCTGCAGGTGGACACGGATTGATATATACTTTGAATGCTATGTGAGTAAACGTATGTTGATTAACTGTCCGCTCTTTTATATGTGATCTAGGAAAATGGCCCAGGGCCGGTCCGCAAGCTATCTCTGTCTGAATGGAGCTTGTGGCAGAATCGACCTTTTCCAACAGACTCTGTTGATCACTCTCATCGATGTAAGAATTTCATTGCTATTATGGAATTAATAGAACAGATGAGATTGGAGGAGGTAAGTGCTATTACACCCTGATTATTGTAGCATTATATTAGGAGACAATTAGTGATTAGTCATCAGATAATGTCCCCCACTATGTTTTTTTTAAAGTTTACCATTGACTGTAGGCAGTTTCTGGCTGCAGCCACAACCCTGCATACTGAACTTTTGGTGCATGCTGTGTGTTTGGGCGCTGTTGTCCTTATGATCTGAATGAACTTCATGGGACCTGGTCTTCAAACAGGGACCTCTCCTAAACCATCTATAAAAAAATGTAGCTTTCCATAGGTGAGGCTACTCAAACCCTATGTGGCAGCTATGTACTATATCCACAGTGACAACTTTAAGGGGTACTCCACCCCTAGACATCTTATCCCCTATGCAAAAGATAGGGGATAAGATGTCTGATCGCGGGGCTCCCACCGCCTGCGGCAACCGGCGTTCGTTTAGAGCATCGGGTGTAGCTCCGGAGGCTCGTGATGTCACGTCCACCCCCCTCAATGCAAGTCTATGGGAGGGGCCGTGACTCTGGACAGTTCCTAAAATGGACAGAGGTGTCAGCAGAGAGCACTTGTGGTAAGGCAGAAAGGAAATTCACAAAGAAAAGAACTTCCTGTGTATTATACAGAAGCTGATAAGTACTGGAAGGATTGGGATTGTTACTTTTTAATATAAGTAATTTACAAATCTGTTTAACTTTCTGGCACCATTTGATTTTAAAGAAAATGTTTTCCAGGGGAATACCCCTTTAAAGTTCATGTGCCCTAATAGGTCAGCTCTTGGCCAGTTTAGAAGTACCCTTATTCTTTATCTAACGTTATGGTAGATACAAATAACATAATGGCAATTGTGACTCTTGGTATGAAAACCCCATTAAGGTTTAGTGTGCTTTTAGGAGAAATAATTTGCGCAGAAATTATTGAAAATTTCTCCAAGATGAAGCATTGCTCTTTGTAGCCTCTTATCTTCGGTGTCCCCATTACCCCAAGAAGATTTCTTCTTAATTATAATGCTGTTAAAGGAACGGCTGTGCTTCTTTGTCTACAACTTTGTGACACGCATTGAGTGGGGTCAGGCTTTTTTTTTTCTCTTAGACTCCTAATAGATTAATGTGTTTTGCACTTTCTTTCCGTACAGTGTGTACAGACTTGAGTAGAAGGTATTTTTCTGGCTTCCGCATTTACAATTTAAAAAAAAATAGGCTTAAATACGTTTTTTTTAAACTAAATGTGTATTAGATATGTTATGCCTATCTCATGCATCTGATGTGCATGGTTTAGAATTATGGTACAATTACTACTATAATAATACAGAAATGTAATGTCAGATTCACAAAAATATTCCTTCCTTCCATTTTGCAGAACGGTTGCAAGTATGATGAAGGATTGAAGGCATTCTTGAAGGAGGATGTCCAGCCATTACGTAAAGGCACTAAAGATAGTAGAGTTTGTCCAACCAGCAATTCCAAGGGCAAGAAAAAGCTGTCCGTTGTACAAAATACAAAGGCTTTTCAGAACTCCACTTTGTTCTCCTCGATTGAACCCGATGAAGACTTTATGTCAACGTCCAAAGCTTTTAGGGGGTCAAGATTGCGGTCTGCTGAGCTCAGTACAGACTCTGTGGTTGGTGCTTCAGAGATGGAGGAAGCCATAGAGGTCGATCTAGATCAAGATGTTGGTGATGAGATGGAAATTGAAGAGTATGAAGAATCTTCCAAAAATCCTCCAAAGCGGGAAGAAGTTTTGACAACGAATTGCCTAAACACAATGTCGAAATCTCCTCTCAATGACTCCTCTACACTCTTATCGGATTTCTTCTACACTCCTTCACTTGATACTCGTGACATTCCCATCAAGTTGGCTGATGACTGCATCAATGAAGTAAAACAAATGCTATCACGTGTCAAGAAATTCTTAACCTTTTCCCCTCCCGCATTATCTGAACTCGACTCTTTGGTTACTATGAAAATTTCTGCAGGATCTTCAGCAGCCGCAATATCCCCCGTGCCATATAAAACATCCCAATTTTCACCTTTACGTCTACAAGGAAGCCACAATCACTCAAGTCAACCAGATGGTTTAGAGGATGGGCCAGTCACTGAAGAAGACGGTGAAGAAGGGCCCTGTGAAAATATAGTTTCTGGAGCAACACACCAACCACAAAATAAGGTGGAGACTAACACAAGTGGGGTTAAGGATGATGGACCACTACATGATCCTCATTGGGATGATATTTTTGACTGCGATGGAGATGCCACCTATGTTGAAAATGTTGACCCACCTCAAACATACAACCACTCCATACATGAAGATGAGGATGATGATTATAAAAAGGACATTGAGGATTTTGACCCACCTGTGAGAATAGACAGTCCTGTCACAAAGCTAGAGAAGACTGAAAATAATATAAACATCGGAAATGCATCTATTTCCTGTAATTCACATTTTGCCCAAGACCGAAATAATATAAAAAGTGATGATACGGACATTGATGTCCCGAGGGCTCATAGCCCTACCCACTTTGAGAAAGAAGAATATCCATCTGGGTTAAGAGAAGACAAACTCAATTCATTCCCTGAAGATTTAGATGACAGTTTCGACTTATTTGAAAATGAAGAATTCGCAGAAATCGACCAATTCACTTCAACTAAAGCCGGCACAACAAACAAGCCAGATGGAGGGACAACCGTAAACTTCAATATGTTTGACCCATCTCTTCTCGCTGAGGACATTACAGAAGAAGATCCAGAAGACCAGGCTTGTTCCAATTTCATTGAGAATACAGAACGTGAAGAGGATGATGCTGATGGTTCTCAAGAATTGTTTTCTGTCAATTTCGATCTTGGATTTTCCATTGAGGGTGAGTCTTCGGATGGTGAAGATGGTGGGCAGCCAGAGAATACGTATGAAGAAGAACCCAGTCTCTTCAAGGCCCCCAGCCCTCCCAAAAGGATGGTTGCTGGAGGTGGTGCCATGTCTACTCCTATAACCTCAGAGGTTAAAAAACCCAACTACGAAGCTATGTCTGACAAACGCATTTCTCTTCTCTCGCCATTACACCCACTTAAAGACACGTTTGCCCAGGCTCCTGAAAAGTCAGGTTGTGCCTCATCCTTTCTTAAATCGCCCACTAGAATGTTGGACAGCACTAACGCATCTTTCAATACCTTTGCAAAACTGGATTTGTATACACCAACTAAGAAGGTTGAACCAAGAGCAGAAAATACCCCTATTGTTGTAACATCAGGAGGAAATAGACCAGAATCCGCGATGGATCGTTGTATAACTATCGGTATGTTCCATTTCCTCCATTGTTGCCTTTATTTCAAGGGTTTATTCCGGCTTTATACATCTTATCCCCTATCCAAAGGATAGGGGATAAGATGTATGATCGCAGGGGTCCCGCCATTAGGGACCCTCGCCATCTCAGTGCAACCCCTGGCATTTTGTGCTGGGCGATGCCTCCGAGACGGGGACCTGATGGCCATGCCCCTAATGACGTCACGCCACGCCCCCTCATTCCGTGCCGGGCACTGCCTCCAAAACGGGGATGTGACGCCACGTCCCCTCCATTCATGTCCACGGGAGGAGGTGTCGGGGCACGATCCCTAGTGACGTTACACCACACCCCCTCCATTCATGTCTATGGGGAGGGGTCATCCCCCGTCTCGGAGGCAGCGCCCGGCTCAGAATGCCAGGGGCTGCACAGAGATCACGGGGGTCCCCAGCGGCGGGACCCCTGCGATCATACATCTTATCCCCTATCCTTTGGAAAGGGGATAGCCCTTTAATTTAGCATTCAGCACATGGCTCGTATTTTATACATTTTTTTAATATTATTTTTTTTTTCAACGCTTTATAATACTTTTTGTTTTTGTTTTATCAAAGAAACTTTTTTTCCTCCTTCACGTAATAAGCCCTTTAGCTCCCGTGTAGACATGATGATATCCCAGGGTAGTTGTTTTGTTTCTGTAGCTGCAGGACGCTGAACACAAGAGGTCGGAGTCCTGTTTTTAATTGCCGTCGCTCTGTTTTTTTTGCCTTTTCACTTTGTGTCTTATTGTTTTGTTCTGGGATTTTTGCCGTCTCTCAACAGGTAGCAGCCCGGAGAGTGAAGATGATGTCGTCTTTAGAAGAAAAAGAAAATTAACCAGTGCCAATGTCCTCACATCCCCGGAGGTGAGCGGGGGGGGGGGGGGAAATGTCTGACAACAATGCGCCGGGAATCTCAGGGATGCGGCTCAAGCGTTTAACAATGCGCTGGTTCTAGTTTTCATTTGCTTGTTTTCAATTTTGTTTCACAGCCTCCAAGCAGCGAGTGTGATGTCGACTCACCGATGCCCGTGGCTAAGAAGCGCCGACATGTCCTTAACACGGTAATTTTCACATTGAAAACGTATACAGGAGAACTGTATTGCAAAAACGGGGTGTGAATGCACCCGAAGTCTCCTGCCGGGTAAATTCTGCCAATCTTTAAAAATACATAAATAAGTAAGTAAATAATTAATTTAAAATAAAAAAAATACTAATAAATATGTGTATGTATAATTTATTAAATATATCTAATATAGTTTTTTTTTTTTTTTTTCGGTGATCAATACTTGATAATCTGGCAATAATCAGGTTCTTCTAATAGCACATTTTTGCTAATTTTTATGGATATAGATACTGTATAATACACAGATAATCCATCTTTAATGGGATCAGATGGTTTCTGGATTATTAAGAGTTTTTTTTATTATTATTGGGGAAAAAAATAGATCTAGACAGACAATGAGAAAATAAAGAGGTTTGGCAGCCATGGGCCCAAGGTTTGGAGAACGGGACAAATATAAGACAAAGAACGACAAAATAATGCTATTCTCTACACAAATACAACATTTAAAAAATATTTTTTAATCAAATAATGTTATTATCTTTTATTTATCTTAGTATTCACATTTCAAAACGCACAGACTGTTCACATGTTGCGGCTATTTAGCAACTAATTACCACTTGCGTTTCTGCAGTTATTGACCTGAAATTGTGGTAAAAAATACATGATTTGCGTAATAGCGGTAAAACAATATATATATATATATTTTTTTTTTTACTGCGATTTGCATTTGCGGAAAAAAAGGCTTGTGGTAAACTAGTTGCGATACTGCAAATTAGTCTTTTGAACCTAGCCCTAGGAACGCCAGCCTAATGAAATATAATACAATCCTCCAAGAATTGCCCCAGAGCAGCAAGTTCCCCATAAGGCTGTGATCACACAAAGGGAAAGTTGCGGAAAACATGAGCGGTACATTCCCCAAATTTGCATGTTCTTCTGTATTAGCACCACTCGGAAATGTGCTGTCTCCCATAGATGGCTCCCTCTTTCTCGCTCGCTCTCTATCCCTCTTTCTCGCTCGCTCTCTACCCCTCTTTCTCGCTCGCTCTCTACCCCTCGTGCTCGCTCGCTCTCTACCCCTCGTGCTCGCTCGCTCTCTACCCCTCGTGCTCGCTCGCTCTCTACCCCTCGTGCTCGCATCGCTCTCTACCCCTCGTGCTCGCTCGCTCTCTACCCCTCGTGCTCGCTCAGCTCTCTACCCCTCGTGCTCGCTCGCTCTCTACCCCTCGTGCTCGCTCGCTCTCTACCCCTCGTGCTAGCTCGCTCTCTACCCCCTTGCTCGCTCGCTCTCTACCCCCCTTGCTCGCTCGCTCTCTACCCCCCTTGCTCGCTCTCGCTCTCTACCCCCCGTTGCTCGCCTCGCTCTCTACCCCCCCTTGCTCGCTCTCTACCCCCCTTGCTCGCTCGCTCTCTACCCCCCCTTGATCGCTCGCTCTCTACCCCCCTTGATCGCTCGCTCTCTACCCCCCTTGATCGCTCGCTCTCTACCCCCCTGTCGTCTCCCCCTTCGCTCGCTCTACCCCCCTTGATCGCTCGCTTCTCTACCCCCCTCGATCGCTTCGCTCTCTACCCCCTCGCTCGCTCGCTCTCTACCCCCCTCCTCGCTCGCTCGCTCTCTACCCCCCTCGCTCGCTCGCTCTCTACCCCCCCCTCGCTCGCTCGCTCTCTACCCCCCCCTCGCTCGCTCGCTCTCTACCCCCCCCTCGCTCGCTCGCTCTCTACCCCCCCTCGCTCGCTCGCTCTCTACCCCCCCGCTCGCTCGCTCTCTACCCCCCCTCGCTCGCTCGCTCTCTACCCCCCCCCTCGCTCGCTCGTCTACCCCCCCTCGCGCTCGCTCTCTACCCCCCTCGCTCGCTCGCTCTCTACCCCCCCTCGCTCGCTCGCTCTCTACCCCCCTCGCTCGCTCGCTCTCTACCCCCCTCGCTCGCTCGCTCTCTACCCCCCCTCGCTGCCTCGCTCTCTACCCCCCTCGCCTCGCTCGCTCTCTACCCCCCCTCGCTCGCTCGCTCTCTACCCCCCCTCGCTCGCTCGCTCTCTACCCCCCTCGCTCGCTCGCTCTCTACCCCCCCCTCGCTCGCTCTCTACCCCCCCTCGCTCGCTCGCTCTCTACCCCCCCTCGCTCGCTCGCTCTCTACCCCCCCTCGCTCGCTCGCTCTCTACCCCCCCTCGCGCTCGCTCTCTACCCCCCCTCGCTGCTCGCTCTCTACCCCCCCTCGCTCGCTCTCTACCCCCCCTCGCTCGCTCGCTCTCTACCCCCCCTCGCTCGCTCGCTCTCTACCCCCCCCCTCGCTCGCTCGTCTACCCCCCCTCGCTCGCTCGCTCTCTACCCCCCCCTCGCTCGCTCGCTCTCTACCCCCCCTCGCTCGCTCGCTCTCTACCCCCCTCGCTCGCTCGCTCTCTACCCCCGCCTCGCTCGCTCTCTACCCCCCCTCGCTCGCTCGCTCTCTACCCCCCCTCGCTCGCTCGCTCTCTACCCCCCTCGCTCGCTCGCTCTCTACCCCCCCTCGCTCGCTCGCTCTACCCCCCTCGTCGCTCTCTACCCCCCCTCGCTCGCTCGCTCTCTACCCCCCTCGCTCGCTCGCTCTCTACCCCCCCTCGCTCGCTCGCTCTCTACCCCCCCTCGCTCGCTCGCTCTCTACCCCCCTCGCTCGCTCGCTCTCTACCCCCTCGCTCGCTCGCTCTCTACCCCCCTCGCTCGCTCGCTCTCTACCCCCCTCGCTCGCTCGCTCTCTACCCCCCTCGCTCGCTCGCTCTCTACCCCCCTCGCTCGCTCGCTCTCTACCCCCCTCGCTCGCTCGCTCTCTACCCCCCCTCGCTCGCTCGCTCTCTACCCCCCTCGCTCGCTCGCTCTCTACCCCCCTCGCTCGCTCGCTCTCTACCCCCCTCGCGTCGCTCGCTCTCTACCCCCTCGCGCGCATCGCTCTCTACCCCCTCGCTCGCTCGCTCTCTACCCCCCCTCGCTCGCTCGCTCTCTACCCCCTCGCTCGCTCGCTCTCTACCCCCCTCGCTCGCTCCGCTCTCTACCCCCCCTCGCTCGCATCGCCTCTCTACCCCCCCCTCGCTCGCTCGCTCTCTACCCCCCTCGCTCGCTCTCGCTCTCTCTTACCCCCCTCGCTCGCTCGCTCTCTACCCCCCCTCGCTCGCTCGCTCTCTACCCCCCCATCGCTTCGCTCGTCTACCCCCCTCGGCTCGCTCGCGTCGTCTTACCCCCCTCGCTCGCTCGCTCT